>NC_091475.1:212150353-212450353 GCF_036971445.1 Narcine bancroftii
CTGCTGAATTTTATAAAGTTTTTTATGATGATCTGTCCTCTGTATTTATAAATGTTCTTAATCAGGTAACTCAGGAGCCAGCTTTACCGGACTCGTGTTTGAGTGCAATAATAACAGTTATATCAAAAAAAGACAGAGACCCTTTGAAGGTTTCTTCTTATCGACCAATTTCTTTTTTAAATGTGGAATAAAATAATAGCAACATTATTAGCAAATAGATTTACCACAATTAGTACATTCTGACCAGGCCGGCTTTTATTAAAGATAGGTATGCTTCAGATAATACTCTTAGAGTGGTTTCGTTGATCAATGCTTCATGTCAACCTATCATTAGATGCTGAAAAAGCTTTTGATAGGATCGAATGGAATTTTTTATTTAAAATTTTGGAGAAATATAAATTTGGAACCTTATTTATTGGTTGGGTGAAGGCATTATACAACAATCCTGTAGCAAGGGTGACGACAAATGGTCAAACTTCTTCCTTTTTAAATTAACGCGTTCAACTCGTCAAGGTTGTCCTTTGTCACCAGCCCTATTTGTGTTGGTCATTGAACCGTTAGCTCAGGCTATCAGGCAGAATGAGAATATTACAGGTATAAGGATTGGACAGGATGAACATAAGATTAATTTATTTACTGATGATGTTTTGATATATTTAACTAATCCGGATCAATCTTTAATTTATCTGCAAAATTGTTTAGAATTGCATGGTAAATTATCTGGATATAAAGTGAATTGGGATAAAAGTGAAATACTACCAATTTCTGAAGGAAATTATGATCAATCTAGACAAGTTAGTAAATTTCGATGGACTGTACTTAGGGATAATGATTGATATAAATTTCTAATCATTGTATAATTTAAATTATGTACCATTAATGAGAAAGATTAAAGCGGATTTGATTAAATGGAAAGATTTACCTTTAACTTTAATAGATCGAGTAAATTGTATAAAGATGAATATTTTCCGCGAATTCAATATTTGTTTCAATCGATTCCTTGTTCTCTTCCGAAATCCTTTTTTCAAGATTTAAATAAAGTAGTTTGAGAATTTTTATGGAAAGGAAAATTAGCAAGAGTAGCGATGCATAAATTGACCTGGCAGATGCTTTGGGAGGTTTGCAATTACCTATTTTTAAAAATTATTATGAAGCAGCTCAATTAAGATTTATTAATCGTATATTAGACATTTCGAGTCCTCCTAGTTGGGCTAGGGTGGAATTGGCTGCGATATTGGAATCTTGTCTTCATCAGTTTGTATTTAAATAGAATATTGTTTTATTACAGAAATATAATGTACCAATTTTGAAACATTTATTAGAAATTTGGACTAGAAGGAATTTATTAATAGGATCAAAAGGTAGTTTATCAGTTCAAACCTCAATATATCAAAATAAATTGATTTCTTTTTCATTGAATAATAGTTTTAGAAGATTGGTGGATTAAAGGAATAAAAAGATTGCAGGATTGTTTTGAAGGAGGTAAATTTTTATCATTTAATCAGCTTAAAGAGAAATTTGGGATTTTAGAGAATTCTCTGTTTGTTTATTACCAAATTAGGGCATTAGTGAAAGATAATTTTGGAAGAGAAATGAAAATTTCTAAGTTAACTAAATTTGAATCTATGGTTTCATCTTTTTTCAGATAAAGGTTTGATATCAGAAATGTATGCATTATTACAAGATAGTATGGTTGAAAATTTTTTAGATCCATCTAGGATTAAATGGGAGGATGATTTAAGTTGTGAGATTAGTCAGGTGGAATGGGAAAATAGGTGTTATTAAATTAATTAATGTAAGATTCATAATAATTTTTTGCATCAGTTATATTTAACCCCTGAAAAATTAAAAAAACTATGGATTTAGTAATTCAGATTGTGTTTGAGGTGTGGATGATGTGTTGGAACATTTCTACCTTCTGTTTGGTTTTGTGAGAAAGTTCATCCTTTTCTGGTTTAAAATTAGGGGATTTCTTCAAACTTTGTTTAAAATTCAATTTCCTTTAGATCCAAACATTTTTTTGTTGGGTTTTTTTACTCCGTTAGTGGACTTGGTGTTGGATAAGTTTCAGACACCGTTTATTCGTCTAACATTGACGGTTGCTCGTAAGTGTATTGCTATGTCTTGGAAAGATGAAGCGGAGTTAAATGTAGCTCGATGGCAGAATGAGTTGAAGTCGTGTATCTATATGGAGAAAATCACATACAATTTACATAATAATTATGATTTTTTTTGTTAAGATGTGGACACCGTATATGAAGAATATGAATTTAGTAATATTGTAAATTACTGAATGTTTTTGTTTATTTTTAATGCTTCCCTTTAGGGATCTGTTGTGGGAGGGGGGAGGGGATGGGTTTGTTTTACTGTTTTATTATTAGACTACTTATTCTGGAAAAGTCTGTTTATTCTTATTGAAAAAATAGTAAATAAAGTTTTAATAAAAAGAGAGGGTGCAGAGGAGATTTACCAGGATGTTTCCTGGATTGGGAATTAAGTCTTATGAGGCAAGGATAGCAGAACTGGGACTTTTCTCTTTGGAGTGTAGAAGGATGAGAGGAGACTTGATAGAGGGCTACAAGATTATGAGAGGCATAAGGTAGACGGCCAGCATCTATTTCCCAGGGCAAGATCAACAAACACCAGAGGACATGTGTACAAAGTGAAGGGAGGGAAGTTTAAGGGAGACATCAGGGGCAAGTTATTTTTACACAGAGAGTTGTGGGTGCCTGGAACGCCTTGCTGGGGGTGGTGATGGGAGGCTAAAACATTAGGGGCATTTAAGAGACTCTTAGACAGGCCCATGGATGAAAGAAAATTAGAGGGTTACGGGATAGGAAGGGTTTAGTATTTTTTTTAAAGGAATATATAGGTCAGCACAACATCGAGGGCTGAAGGGCCTGCAGTGTTCTAAAGTTGCTGTCCAAAGTGCTTTGGGCTGGTACGAAGGGATAAGGCTTTCTTTGTGGAGCTGAGATTTACCCAGCGTGCGAGTTCCTTTATTCCTCGGTGTGTTTGTGTTGCCACAGCAGAATTATGACGACGAGGAAGAGGAGGATGACGAAGACGACGAGGACAGCGAGGAGGACTCGGAGGAGGATGAAGACATGCAGGACATGGACGAGATGAACGATTACAACGAGTCGCCCGATGATGGAGAGATAAACGAGGTGAGAACCTGCTCCTGATTTTGGGCCCCTTGATAATCCAGTCATACATCACAGAACAGGCCTTTCGGCCTCACTCAGCCATTCCGACCAAGTTTGCCATTCTGGGCCAGTCCCATTTGCCTGCATTCGATTCAGATCCTTCAAACCCCGTCTTCTCCAGGCATCTGTCCAAGTGCCTTTTGAGCATTTCAATTATATCTCCTCTCACTTCCTTTGGTATCACTTCCTGATACAGGCCAGCCTCTAAGTTGCCCCTCAGGACCTTCTCCGATCTCTCCCTTCTCAACTATGCCCTCTAGTTCAAGAATCATCTACCCTGGGAAAAAGACTGCGAGGACCCACTTTATTCACGCCCCTCATGATTTTATAAACCTCTATTAATCACTCAGCCTCCTTCACTTCAGGAAATAAAGACCCATCCTGCACAATTCCTCTCTTTCATACAACCCTCCAGCCCCTGGTGAAATCTCTTCTGCACCCCTTCTAATTTCTTGCTATCCTTCCTGTAGTTGGGTGACCAGAACTGCGCACAATGCTCAAAGTAGAGTCTCACCAACGCCTTGTGCAGCCGAACCATGAGGTCCCAACTTTTAAGACCATGGGACATAGAAGCAGAAATAGGCCATTCAGCCTTTCAAGTGTGCCCTGCCATTCAATCATGAACTGATCCATTCTCCCTCACTGCCCGGCCTTCTCCCATAACCTTTGATGCCCTGGCTAATTAAGAAACTATCCCTTAAATTAGCCCAATGACCATCCTCCACAACTGCCTTTGGCAACAAATTCCACAGATTCACAACCCTCTGGATGAAGAAATTCCTAGACTCTCAAACCATGGGAAACAATCTTTCTACAATTACTCTGTCCATGCCTTTCAACATTCAAAATGTTTCAATGAGAACCCCCCCCAACCATTCCTGAGTTCCAATGTCCAGGCCAAGAGCAGTCAAACATTCCTGCTATGATAACCCTTTCATTCCTGGAATCATCCTTGTGAACCTCCTCAATACCCTGCCGATTAAGGCCAATGTCTTCACCACCCCGACCACCTGAGCTGAGTCACCTGCAGCTGGTGAAAATCTGACCTAAAAATAGAAATTGTTGAGAACCCTCGGCAGCGCCTGTCGAGAGAGACAGGATAGCTCTTGCTGCAGGTACTGCCCCATCTGTAGAGTGTTTGCAGTGTCCTTTGCTTTCAGTTTAAATTGCCCAGCTCGCACTTGCAACCAACAAGAACTTGCGAAGTTTCCCAAACTTCGAATGAGAATTTATTGTCATGAACACATCATTAAATTCATTGTTTTGCGGCAGCATTTCAGGTGTTAATATTGCTTTAAATTAGATTTTAAAATAAGTTAATTAGTGTAAAAAATATAAGAGAAAGTGAGGTGGTGTCTGTAGTTCATTGTCCGTTCAGAAATCTGATGGCAGAGGAGAAGAAGCTGTTTTTGCACCACTGGGTATTCGCCTTCAGGCTCCTGAACCTCCTTCCCAATGGCTGTAGTGTGAAGAAGGCATGGCCTGGGTGGTCAGGGTCCTTGAGGATAGAGGCTGCTTTCTTGAGGTACTACTTCTTGTAGATGTCCTGAATGGAATTAAGACCAATGCCCATGATGGCGCTGGCCGAGTTCACAACCCTCTGTAGCCCGTTCTTGCCCTGTGCCTTGGCACCTCCATTCTCACAGTGATACAACCAGTCAGAATGCTCCCCACGGTCTGCCTGTAGAGATTTGCAAGAGTCTTTGGTAACCTACAGAATCTCCTCATACTCCTGATGAAATATATACTGGGAGACTTCTCATGCTTGCATCGACTTGCTGACCCCTCGATGAGGACTGGTTCGTTGTCTCCTGGTTTTCCCCCTCCTGAAATCCACACAGTTCCTTAGTTTTGCTAACGTTGAACGCATGGTTGTTGTTGTGTCACCACTCAACCAGTTGATCTATCTCCCTCCTGTACACTTCCTCATTTCCGTCCGTGATTCTGCCGACAATTGTGCAGTCATCAGCTACGTCCGAGACTGAAGGTTCACTGGTTGTGAACCTCCTGGATTGCACCATTCACCAAAGAAATTTGGGTCTCTCCTTCCCAATGAACTGGGGAGTGGGCCTGGGGCTGCACCCTGGGATGCAGCTTTGCAAGGCCGCCTCTTCTTCCTTTGCCTTCGAGATTTCCTGGAGAGAAGGTGGGATTACTTAACTCTTCAGTGGTTTGTGGAGGTGAAATGATGGACAGCCTTGCGGAGGAAGACACAAAAGCTCCTGATGTTGGAATCTTGAGCAAAGGACTGGTGGAGGAACGCAACAGGTCAGACAGCATCCATGGGTGGAAGTGGTCTGTCAGGGCTTTGGGTCTGGACCCTATACCAAGAATTGGGGTAGCTCAGTTAGCGGAGCAGTTAGCGCCACGCTATTGCAGCTCCAGTGACCCGGGTTCGAATCCGGCGCTGTCTGTAAGGAGTTTGAACGTTCTCCCTGTGGCTGCGTGGGTTTTCCCAAGGGGATCCGGTTTCCAAAAGGTACATAGATAGTAGGTTAATTGGATATTTGTGCAGCATGGGCTAAAAAGGGCCCGTTACTATGCTGTATGTCTAAATTACAAAAAAAAATTAAAAAATTAAACAGATGGAATTACGAATATGAAGGGAGGAAGAAGCTGGGGTAATCTCACCTATTCTATGTTAGTCTTCATAAAGGGTCCCAACCTGAAATGTTGACCATTTCTACTGAGTTCCTCCAGCAGTTTGTCCTTGCTTCAGGTAGAGAGATGAACTGCATCTGAGACCTCTGTTTGATGGCGTGGAAGTATCTCACTGAACTTCTCCCCTTCAGATCGACATGGAGGGTGCAGAGCAGGACCAGGATCAGTGGATGATCTAATAGGACGTGCGTGTGAAGGACACCCTAACTCTCCCTGCTGTCATCTGGCTCTCTGCATGGATGTCCCACAGTGACGAGCCCATCACACGCCTTTTCCTCTCCCCCTCACTACTCTCCACACAGAGATTGAGATGCTGAGTGTGTTTGTGTGGTATCAAATCTTCCCTTAATTAGAAAAAGGAGGCCATTCAGTCCCTAATTCATAAAGGCTGATGTGAGATTCCTCTGCTTGACCCCATCCCCAATAAAAATAATTGTTCCAACCTGGTTCTGATTTTGAGTAGTTGGGGGAAGGTTTACATCAGTGTGGAGAACTCCAGATTCTGGGCAGGGGGCCAGGGTCACCTGGTGGACATATTGCACAGTGTGAGTTTCCTCTTGTAGAGGTCGCGTAAATAACCTCTCCCTCCCACCTCCCCCTGTGACGCGACCACCTCCTTTCTCCCTCAAGTTTCTTCCTCTGGAACACACCCGTACCTCTCACTCCAGCTGCTCTCTGGATTCAAGCTTGAATTGATTGTGAGCTGTGAAACTGACCTTCTCATCGTTACAGATTTATTTTTCCTCTGTGTGCTTTTTGAGTTCTGTAATAAAATTATGTTAAGTTTTACTGTAGTTTATTTTGCCCTTCCTGAAGTGTCCATATCAAAGATTTATAATTGCAGTGACTGAGAGAGTAAGGACTCATTGCTGTCCTCATTGCCAGGGGCAGGGTTTTAACAGTAGCTGAGCTGCGGACAACCTCTTCCATTCCCTTTACCTGGGCGTCACCTGTTACATTAGAGAGCGAAGCTCCAGTTGAGTTGGACTGTAGCAGAGTGAGTATCACGTGTGGAAGACCCGAGATGAGAGAATTGAATCATCAACTAAGGTATTTGTAGTGTTGATTGTGGTGGGTCATATGATCTCTCCATCTGGAACCAAGTCACCTCACCTGCCAGTCGAGGGTCAGATCTGCCCACCTGTGAGGCTGTTCCCTCCCCTCCCTCAGGTGCCAATCAATGTGGGTAGATCTTCCCACAGGTGAGGCTGACACGTGATTGGTCCTCGCAGCTCTCTCTCTCGTGGTATACCCTATCCCGCTTTATGAACTATTTGTTAGTTGTAATTTACTTACTGTTCATTAGTCTGCTATGCCTGTCGGTGGATGGGCATTGTGCGTTTAACCCTTACACTCCCAATCAGGAGTTGAGAATGTTTAGCGATGATTTACTTGCACCTGATGTCTAGTTAGTTATTTGTGTATTGTTGCTGTGTCTGTTAGTCTGTGAGCGTGTGACCTTCTTGTAAATTCCCCTGTGTGTTAATAAAGACCACTGTTTGTTCATAAAGACATGTCCAGCCTTGATTCTCTTTGAACGTGTCAAATCTGTTCTTGGACACTATAGTATTGTGGAAAAAAAGTTGTTTTCCGTGCTAAGCAGGCAAGTCAACTTATACGTAGTGCAACAGGTAAGAGTTACTTTCAGTGTTGAAGGGCTCTGGCCCAAAACCTCTCATTAATGCTGCTTGAACCGTGGGAGTTCCTCCAGCAGATGCCAGATTCTTGCTCCAGATTCCAGCCTCTGCAGCCTCGTGGATCTTTTAATGATGACCTTTCCTTGCACATAAGAGGAGAAGATGGTAAGGATTGGCAGATGCATTTGTGGTAGACAATCGTTTGTCCAATTGGAGGCCGGTGACTAGTGGAGTTCCTCAGGGTTCGGTCCTGGGTCCACTATTATTTGTTATATATATTAACGGTCTGAATGTAGGGGTGGAGAATTGGATAAGCAAGTTTGCGGATGACACAAAGATTGGTGGTGTTGTGGACAGTGAGGAAGATTACCGTAGATTAAAAGGTGATTTAGGAAGGCTGGAGGTGTGGGCTGAGAAATGGCTGATGGAATTTAGTACAGATAAATGTGAGGTGCTGCATTTTGGAAAGGCAAATCTAAATAGGTCATATACATTGAATGGTAGACAATTGAGGAGTGCAGAGCAACAAAGGGATTTAGGAGTTGTGGTAAATAGTACCCTCAAGGCTGATACTCAGGTAGATGGTGTGGTGAAGAGGGCATTTGGAATGTTGGCCTTCATAAATCGGAGTATTGAATTCAAGAGTAGGGAGGTTATGATGAAATTGTACAGGGCATTGGTGAGGCCAAATTTGGAGTACTGTGTACAGTTTTGGACACCAAATTATAGGAAAGATATAAACAAAACAGAGAGAGTGCAGAGAAGGTTCACGAGAATGTTGACAGGATTTCAAGGTTTGAGTTACAGGGAAAGGTTGTGCAGACTAGGGCTTTTTTCTCTGAGCATAGAAGATTGTGGGGGGACTTGATAGAGGTGTTTAAGATTTTAAAAGGGACAGAGTAAATGTGGATAGGCTTTTTCAATTAAGAGTGGGGGAGATTCAAACAAGAGGGCATGGTTTAAGATTGAAGGGGGAAAATTATAAGGGGAACATGAGGGGAAATTTCTTTACGCAGAGGGTGGTGGGGATGTGGAATGAGCTTCCGGCAGATGTGGTCGAGGCGGGATCATTGGTTACATTTAAGGAAAGACTGGATCATTACATGGATAGGAGGGGACTAGAGGGGTATGGAGACCCTAACTCTCCCTGCTGTCATCTGGCTCTCTGCATGGATGTCCCACAGTGACATCCATGTCAAGACTCTGATTTAATTGATTTTTTTATTTTAGAAGTATAACTAATTATTTGTCCTCTCAAATAAGCTTTCATAGCATCCCATAATACAAACTTACTTTAAACAGAATTAGAATTTTCTTTCAAAAAAATTAATTTGTTTTGTCAAAAAATCAATAAATTCCGTATTTTTTAACAACATAGTATTAAACCTCCAATGATCGGCCACTTGAATTTTCTCAGAAGTTGCATATGTAAAATATAACAAAGAATGATCTGAAATCACCCTACTTTTATATTCCGCTTGCTGTATCTTCCCTTGTAAATGTGCCGATACTAAAAAAAAAAGTCAATCCTTGAAAACGATTCATGTTTAAATGAATAAAAGGAGAAATCTTTCTCTGTTGGATCAAGACGTCTCCAAATATCTACTAAATTAAGATCGAGTAGATTGCTAATTTGAAATTTGCTACATTTAATGTTAATGGGCTCAATAATCCAATTAAATACAAGAAAGTGTTCAGTTATATTAAGGTTGATATTGCGTTTTTTCAAGAAACACATTTAACGGACCGTGAACATCAAAAATAGAAAAGAGATTGGGTAGGTCAGCATCAGGAAGTCTCTCAGCGAACTGGGGGGAGGTGAGGCTTTCCTGCCGTGCGCCACCATCACACTTCCACCTCGTTGCGCATGCATGTGTGAAGAAACACGAGCGTGCACGCTGAAATTAAAAGATACTGTATATTTCGCCCATTTTCTGGGCTGTCCGGGCTTCCCAGGAACAACCCAAAACTTTTTTTTTAAAAGCACCCAAATTGCAAGTAACAAAGCTGCAAATTAAATAATTAAAAATAAAACCTCAGCCTACCAGGCAGGAGCTGTGACAGCCCACGGAGCTGGAGCGGTGATGTTGTACTCCCGGCAGGAGCAGGAACCTTGGCCTACCGGGCAGGAGTGGCAATGGTGACCTCAGGGCCTCCAGGTAGGAGCGGTTATGGCGGTGGAGGCTCTGGGGAGGTGCTTCCAGCTTCGACATTCGCTGAATCGATGCCAATCTGGTTTTTTTGGGTGAATTTAGTCTCAAAAACATGTCCAGGGTGCGTCAACTCCCCCCCCCCCCCCCAATATGGGTAATTTTTCAGGGTTTCACAACTCGACTTGTATGAAGGAAATATACAATAATTGCCCTTTTTGGCCCTTAATTTGTCCTCCATTAAGGGGCGTAGGCCCCAAATTAATGCCCAGCTTGAGGAGATGTGGGAGGACATGGGGCTCGAAAGCTGGACTGTCTGGCCTAAAACTGGACACCTGCCCACCATCAGCCGCCAGAATGTTCATGTGGAGTCTTCAGTGACATAAGTTATAACAGGAAGGTCTGCAGACACTGTGGTTGAAGTAAAAACACCAGATGCTGGAGAAACTCAGCAGGGCAGCAGCAGCACGGGATTGCAGTGCAACTGCGGGCAGCCCTGAGACGGCCCGAACGGCCTGGCATGGGCGGCCCGAACGGCGCGCCTGCGCTCTGAGCCCCCCCGCGGTGCAGTCACATCGCGCAGGCGCAGTAGCGGAGCGGCCGGGGGGCGGGGGGAGGAGGGGGTTGGGTCGAGAAGCCACGTGCCCTTGCCGCGAGCAGGAGCCGCGAGGAATGACATGCGCAGTCGGTGGCCGAAGGAGGGGGGTAGATGAGGAGCAGGTGTGAGTGGCGCCGCGCACGTGGGCGCAGGTGAGGGCGCGGGGAGCTCGGGACCGGAAGAGGCGGTCGGGGGAGCCTGGACCCGAGGGGGAGGTAGAGCCCGGTGTGTGTGTGTGTGTGGTGGGGGGGGGAGGGAGAGCCCGGTTGGGGGGGGGAGGGAGAGCCCGGTTGGGGGGGGGGGGAGGGAGAGCCCGGTTGGGGGGGGGGGGAGGGAGAGCCCGGTTGGGGGGGGGGGGAGGGAGAGCCCGGTTGGGGGGGGGGGGGAGGGAGAGCCCGGTTGGGGGGGGGGGGAGGGAGAGCCCGGTTGGGGGGGGGGGGAGGGAGAGCCCGGTTGGGGGGGGGGGGGAGGGAGAGCCCGGTTGGGGGGGGGGGGAGGGAGAGCCCGGTTGGGGGGGGGGGAGCCCGGTTGGGGGGGGGGGAGGAGGGAGAGCCCGGTTGGGGGGGGGAGGGAGAGCCCGGTTGGGGGGGGGGGAGGGAGAGCCCGGTTGGGGGGGGGAGGAGGGAGAGCCCGGTTGGGGGGGGGGGGAGGGAGAGCCCGGTTGGGGGGGGGGGGGAGGGAGAGCCCGGTTGGGGGGGCGGGGGAGAGCCCGGTTGGGGGGGGGGGAGCCCGGTTGGGGGGGGGGGAGGAAGGAGAGCCCGGTTGGGGGGGGGGGAGGGAGAGCCCGGTTGGGGGGGGGGGGGAGGGGAGCCCGGTTGGGGGGGGGGAGGGAGGGGAGCCCGGTTGGGGGGGCGGGGGGAGAGCCCGGTTGGGGGGGCGGGGGGAGAGCCCGGCGGGGGTGGGGGGTGCAGGAAGCCCGGTGTGTGTGGGGGGCAGCCTATGGCCGGCAGTGGGAGCCCGGGTCCGACAGAGGGCAACCTGGGGGGCGGGGTCAGCCCGGGGGGCGGGGTCAGTCCAAAGGGGGCGGGGTTTAGGTCTAGCACATTTGCTAAATAGAAGTATGGGCCATAGTTCACATTTAAATGGCAATGATTTCTAACCTGCACATCCAGGTGTTGGTTGGGATAAAGTCATATTACTATACGGGGAAAAAGTTATGTGCTAAAAAAGGTGGGGTAGCATAGTTACACAGTCATCTGGATTAGATTCAAAAATTAATCGTGTTAATTTTATGCAGATGAGACCCTGTTATGAAAATATTAATTTCTTAACCAATTAAAATATAAATATTTAAATTACATACCTTTAATTATATTTTCACTGATGGTTCTGTATAATTATCTTTGCTGTTTGACCTGTTGACTTAGTGATTTAGTGACTGCAGATTCTCATGTTTTACTCCATATTTCACTGATGACATGGCTCTCCTTTAACTTGTTTTGCAGAATTTGCTTATAAAATTCCTTGCCCTGACAGTCCATGTTCCATTTGTAACATGGCTTCTGCTGTGGTCACATCCAACTAATTTTCGTTCTTTCGTCCACTGAACATTTATTAATGAGAAAACCTGCTCAACATTGGCATCATGAGGTGGTGTGCTCTGGCATAAAATTGCTCTTCAAGTTTCATTTGTTGAAGCACAGAATACCATCTTTCATCTACCATTTTCCATCCTTTGGGATTACGTCTTGATCAATGAGTTTTTAAAATGTTGTCCACTGACTAAAAAAAGAACATTGTTGTCAATTTTTATTCCCTTTTATTAACACTACACATGATGATTCCACTTGTTCCTATGTTGGAAGAGTATTTAGTCTTCTTTCTTTGGCTTGGCTTCGCGGACGAAGATTTATGGAGGGGGTAAAAAGTCCACGTCAGCTGCAGGCTCGTTTGTGGCTGACCAGTCCGATGCGGGACAGGCAGACACGATTGCAGCGGTTGCAAGGGAAAATTGGTGGGTTGGGGTTGGGTGTTGGGTTTTTCCTCCTTTGCCTTTTGTCAGTGAGGTGGGCTCTGCGGTCTTCTTCAAAGGAGGCTGCTGCCCGCCAAACTGTGAGGCGCCAAGATGCACGGTTTGAGGCGTTATCAGCCCACTGGCGGTGGTCAATGTGGCAGGCACCAAGAGATTTCTTTAGGCAGTCCTTGTACCTTTTCTTTGATGCACCTCTGTCACGGTGGTCAGTGGAGAGCTCGCCATATAACACGATCTTGGGAAGGCGATGGTCCTCCATTCTGGAGACGTGACCCATCCAGCGCAGCTAGATCTTCAGCAGCGTGGACTCGATGCTGTCGACCTCTGCCATCTCGAGTACTTCGACGTTAGGGATGAAAGCGCTCCAATGGATGTTGAGGATGGAGCGGAGACAATGCTGGTGGAAGCGTTCTAGGAGCCGTAGGTGGTGCCGGTAGAGGACCCATGATTCGGAGCCGAACAGGAGTGTGGGTATGACAATGGCTCTGTATACGCTTATCTTTGTGAGCATCCATGTAAAAGTATCAAATTCTTCAAGAAATGAAATCCACTTCAAGTTGGAATTTCTTTTTCTACTCAAAAGCAACTATGTCACTTTTAAGGCAAGCCTTGATACTTAAAAGGATAAACTTTTCATCAGTTCTTTCAACAAATTCCTTTAAGCAGTGAAATAACTCCAATAACACAGTTTTCCAATTTTCATCATCCTATTGCTAAAGAGATGTTGAAAATTGTGAGCAAGAAATAAGTAGGCCTCGCTCAATGGATTATTGGAAAAAGTCCACAAGTATTTTCGGGGCCTTTTCTTCCGAATTGAAGCATGACTTCAGTGCTTCAAACAACCTGAGGATTCTCTCAACTGCATTTATTAGCCCTTCCAGGTCTCACTTGGAAGGGATTTTACTCACAACAGTTTTATTAGCAAGCCTTCTTCTCAGGAAAAAAATTGCACAATGAAAGGAAAAGAATTTCTGCCTTGTGATTGCATCCGTGAATATGCCGTTTAAAAAAAAAAGTGAGGCATTATATCTTTGACAAAGTCTGCAATGGTATATGGAGCTATTACATTCTTTGACTATTGCAGTAGATTTTGTCCTGGCACTTAAAAATTTGAATGAAATTTTGGAATCAGAAAACACTTGTGGTAGAAGTATGTTCATACAGTGCGATTGATGATAGTGGACCACGTGGGAAGCCATTACAACTTCTGCAGTATTACTTATATTCTTCTTTATTTCTCTTCATTAAGATATTTGTTATCAGTTTCTTTTGTAGTGGAGGAAATCACCCATCTCTCGGGCTTCATTGTTTATTTATGCTGCTTTATATCTGACTTCCTGCCATTTTCAATATTGAATGAACAATTGCATCTTCCACAAAGAGCTTCAAAACAACTTTTCTCTTTTTTTAATACATGTCAACCCTTCAGAGAATTCATCACAGAATTTACACTTTGGTTTTGGCATTAAATTACAAAACACTAAAAATGTTTTGCTAGCTGAACTGATGCAAGAATTGTGAAAATCAAGCCTGATTTTTCACTAACATCTGCAAATGAATAACTAACGGGCTTGGCTGGCAGCGGTGGCCAGCGGCTGCAGCCAACGAATGCACACATGACCCATTTCAATGACACCTGCCACAGTTGCATTTGTTGGCTGCAGTTTCAAACAAATACTTGCTGTCTTCAGCTGACTTCCTTCAACATAATAGTGGAGTTATTTAATGGTTCAGTTTTAATGAAGTAAAATTCAAGTAGTCCAAATGATTGAAAATTCCAAATTGTACAGCTCTAAACTGCTTAATTATGCAATTTATTAAAAAGTCTTAATATAGGACATTTAAGATGTCCTGATAAAGTCAATACAGGACGAAGGACAAAATCATTAAATACAAGACATGTCCTGTATATTACAGGATGCCTGGCAATCCAACTGGGGCCTGGGGCAGGCAAGGGGAGGGGTCAGCCTAGTGGGAGCTGGGGGTGGGGGGTGGGGGGTGGGGGGGGGGGCCAAGTTCAGCCCAGGGTGGGCCAGGGTCAGCCCAGGCACAGGCCCGACACCTGGGACAGGTTGAGGGTTTGATTGTCACTGATGGCTGCTTTAATATTTAGAATGTGTGTAGCAGGAACAGCTGCTACCCCTCCACCATCAGTCTCCACAACAACAAACTCAATTCAGAGACTCATTTAAGCCCTCTTAGTTTGCACAATATCTAATACTGAACATTTATATTCTGTATTGCAGAGTTTATTTGCACTCTAGACTGTGGTCCTTCCTTACAGCGCCCTCGCAATGGCTGCACCAAGCCTCAGCTCGTTCATCAGCACGCATTCCTGCAGCCACGAACATCTTAGTATGCCGGGAGTCCAACAGGCTTTGGGCAGACTAAAGTGTGTCTTTCACCAAGATGATAACCTTCCAGAAGTTCTGGATGTCGGCCTCCGAGGGCGTCCCTGGGAACAGCCCGTAGATCAGAGAGTCCTCTGTCACGCTCCGGCTGGTGATGAACCGTGACAAGGATCCCTTCTCCACACAATCTTCGTGAAACTGCATTCAGGAAAGAGATGGGCAATAGTGAAGCTATATAACCAACGTTTCTTCTTGATATCTTTCCTGTGGTTAGGTGACCAAAACTGCATGCATTAGCCCAAATTTAGCATCACCAATGTCTTTTTAAAAAAAAAATTATTAACCATGATAAACCATAGAATGAAAAAATACAGCTTAAGTAAAAACAATACATGCTTGATATTTTTAATGTAAATAATACCCCTTACAACCCCCACCCCCTACCTTCACCAATATCTTGTACAACTTTACCATAAAATCCCAACTCCTGTACTCAATACTTTGATTTATGAAGGCCAAGATGCCAAAAGCTCTCTTTACAACCCTATCCACCTGTGATGCCACTTTCAGGGAATTAAATTCCATCTGCCATTTTACATCCCATTTTTCCAGATCCCTCTGGAAGCTCTGAAAACCCCCACTGTCCACAAGAGCTCCAATCTTAGTGTCACCTGCAAACTTGACCCAATTTACCACATTATCAGCCTTTCGGTATCCTCGGCACCACTAGCTTTACCATCTGTTTTGGTATCATCTGCAAAGTTAGTCACAAAGCCATCTATTCCATAATCCAAATTATTTATATACAACGGAAAAGCAGCCCCACCTCCAACCTTGCGGAATACAACTGGTAATAGGCAACCAACCTGAATAGGATCCCCTTATTCCCACTCTCTGTTTCCTGCCCATTCACCAATGCTCTACCCATGCTAGTATCCTTCCTGTAATTCCATGGACTCTCATTTTGTTTAGAAGCCTTATGTGTGGCACCTTGTTGAAGGCCTTTTGAAAGTCCAAGTACACAACATCCACTGCTTCTCCCCTCTCCTCCTTGTGATCTCTTCAAAAATTGCAATAGGTTTGTCAGGCATGATTTTCCTTTAAGGAAACCATGGCGACTTGGGCCTGTCTTGTCTTGCATCTCCAGGTATTCCGTAACCTCATCCTTTTGTTTGTGAAAATTTTATTTAATGCATTAAAACTTACTCATAAATTGTTTTGTTCAAAACATTAAAGATTAATACATAGTGATTTAAAAGATTTAAATACCCCTCCCTAAATAAATCAGCCCCCTAGAAAAGAAAGAGCATCTGAATATTGTTTAAGTAGAAAACTAATAAAACTATCAAATAAAATCAAACACATCTTAGGAGTCGGAAGATTCAGGTTGGGTGATTACAGTCTAATTCCTACAGATTCAAAATACGGTTTCCAAATCTTTTGAAAAATCTCAAATTCTGGCCATCTACTCATTTCCAAATAAGCATCTGATTTCCAAGTTACTGCCACACAATTTCTCGCTACCGCTAGGGCTATTTTACTAAATTCTTTTTGGTATTTATTTAATTTCAATTTCAATTCTGTATCAAATATATTTCCACGTTAAAAAAAATTTTGAATCTTGAGGAAACTTAACTTTTGTAACTCCAAAAATAATCCAAATTCTATCCAAAAGGGTCTTAGTCTTGAACATTCCCATGTAGAATTATTTTTAAAGTGCCTATTTCTTTATTACATATAAAACATCTGAAAAATTAGAATTTAATCTATTTAATATCTGTGGAGTAAGATATCATTGATGTTTAAAAAAAAATTTCTTAGAAAAATCTCTCTTAACCTCATCCTTGACAATTGACGTCAACGTCAGATTAATAGGTCTATAGTTTCCTTTCTGCTGCCTCCTTCCCTGCTTAAACGGCGGAGTGACATTTACGATTGTGCCGACCTCTGGGACCATGCCAGATCCATCGATTCCTGGAAGATCATTACCAATTGCCTCCATAATCTCTGCAGCAACCTCCTTCAAAACTTGAGGGTGGATTCCATCTGGTCCAGAAGACTTACCTACCCTTAGATCATTTAGCTTCCCAAGTACTTCCTCTTTCATGATCTTGACAGCACTCACTTCACTTCCCAGAGACCCTTGAGAGTCCACTAAGATACTAATGTCTTCCACAGGGAAGACTGATCCAGAACATTCATTCAATTCCTCTGCCATCTCCTTGTCTCCTATTACAGTTTCTCCAGCGTCATTTCTAATGGTCCTATGTCTACCTTTGTCTCTCTTTCACTCTTTACATATTTAAAAAAGCTTTTAGAATCTTCTTAGATATTATTTGCAAACCTCCTTTCATAATTTCTCTTTTTCTTCCAAATCACCTTCTTAGTTGCCTTCTCTAAGTATTTTAAAGTTTCCCAGTCCTCGATCTTCCCACTGATTTTTCTTCCTTCTTTGCCTTCTCTGTTGCTTTTACTGTGGCTTTAACTTCCCTGTCAACCATAATTGTCTCATTTCCTATTTACAACTTTATTTTGTTTTGGTCTATACCTGTCCATTTCTTGTAGAAACTCAAGCCATTGGTGATCTGCTGTCTTCCCCGTTAGTGTGGTTTTTCCAATCGATTTTGGCTAGTTCCTCCCTGTGCGACTGTAATTCCCTTTACTGAACTATTGACACATCAAACTTTAGCCTCACCTTTTCAAATTTCACAGTGAACTCAACCATATTGTGATCACTGTCTCCTAAGGGCCTCTTTACCTTAAGCTCTCTAATCATCTCTGGTTCATTACACAGCAGCCAATCTAGAACAGCTGATCCCCTGGTGGGCACATCAAGAAGTTACTCCAAAAAGCCATCCCGTAGGCATTCCACAAACTGGGATCCCAAAACAACCTGATTTACCCAATCTCTTTTCAAGTTAAAATCCCCACAGGATTACTGTAGCATTGACCTTCTGACAGACCTTTTGTATTTCCACTTGTATTTTGTAGACCACATTACGGCTGCTGTTTGGAGCCCTTTATGTAACTGCCGTTAGGATCCTTTTACCTTAACTCAACCCATAAGGATTCTTCTGATCCGATGTCACTTCTTCCCAACGGTTTACTGTTGCTTCCCAGCAGTGCCATACCAGCCCCTCTGCCTTCCTGCTTATCCTTGCAATACACCGTGTATCCCTGGACATTCAGCTCCCAATGACACCCATCTTTTCGCCACGACTCAATGATGGCCACAATGTCGTACCCTCCGATCTGTAGCTGTACTGCAAATGTACTGCAAACCTTGTTTGTAATGCTGCATGTCAACCGACAGACCAGTTTTTATTGTATTGAACTTGTCAGGAAATTTGTTATTTTGTGGCAGCGACTCAGTGCAAATGTGCCGTAAAACCACATCCAAAAAATAAATAAATTAGTGCAAAAATAGGAGAAAGTGAGGTGGTGTTGTGGTTCGTTGTCCATTCAGAAATCTGATGGCAGAGGGGAAGAAGCTATTGGTCTTCAGGCTCCTGAACCTTCTCCCTTAACTTTTTTGTCACTTTCTTCCAATTTTCTTTTTAAGTCGTTCACTTCCATTTCTACCGCCATTACACGTTCTTCCACATTTTCTAATCCTTTCCCTACATCTGTCATGACCAGCTCTATTCTACTCACTTTTTCTTCTGTACTTTTCATTTTTCCTTTCATTTCACTACATTCTAATGTCAGCCATTCTTTTAATGCTCTCATTTGTTCTTGAAATTTTTTTTAATCTATGTACTGTCCATTCATTTTACCTTCTATTCCTCTGTGCAGAGCTTGGTCTTCTTCTGTGTCTGCTCTTGGGTTTGTGTCTTCTACTTCTCTTCCTTGTATCTGTGTCTCTTCTGACTTTCTTGTTGAGCTGCTTGTCTCAGTTTGTTGGGTATTTTTTTTTCATGGCTTCTTGATGTTGGTCCTCTTCTTCTGGGCTAGTCATCTGTTGGGTCTCCTGCTTCTGTTTTTCTTTCTCATCCCTCCCTTTCCCATTGCTTTCTTTTTCTTCCAGCTGGGAGCCCTGCTGTCGGGCATCTCTCAGCTGTTTGTGCTGTGGAGTTTCACTCCGCAGCTGGTCCCTCCTCTGGTGTTCTCCTTGCCCTTGTCGTGCACATCGCGCACGCACGATTCCTCGCGCATGCACAGTTGAGCATCTCTGTTTGACTCAGTGAGCCATTTTTGCAGTCCCGCGGTCGGGAGGTCACGACCCTGCGGGGTCTCCACTAACCTTAGGGAGCGGGCTCCTCTTTCCACGGCGGGTCCCTGCTTTTTCGTGCAGGTAAGGCCTTCTCCTTTCTCTTCCGGCGTCTTTCCTTTTTTTCCCGTTGTTTTTGGTTTTTCTTTCTTAGGTGCCATTTTCTTTCTTTTCTCCACACCTTTCTCTTTTATTTGTTGTGTTCTGTGTATCTGGGGCTTTGCTTTTCCTTCACTTTTTTTCTTCTTTTCTGGAAAGGGCTGGTATTCTCCTACCGGCCACTACTCCATCACGTGACTCCTGTCCTGAACCTTCTACCTGATGTTAGCAGTGTGAAGAGGGCATGGCCTGGGTGGACAGGGTCCTTGAGGATAGAGGCTGTTTTCTAGAGACACTGCCTCTTGTAGATGTCCTTAATGGAATTAAGACCAATGCCCTTGATGACATTGACCAAGTTCACCACCCTTTGTCGCCCGTTCCTGCCCTGTGCCTTGGCACCTCCACTCCAGACAGTGAAGTAACCAGTCAGAATGCTCCTCACGGTCTGTGTGGAGATTTGCAAGAGTCTTTGGTAACATACTGAATCTCCTCAAACTCCTAATGAAATATAGCTACAGGTGAGCCTTCTTCATGATTGCATCGTCGTGACGGTCCCAGGATAGATCTTCAGTGATGTTGACACCCAGGAATCTGAAGTTTCTTTCTCTTAGCACTGCTGACGCCTCGATGAGGACTGGGTTGTGTCCTCCTTGTTTCCCCTTGCTGAAGGCTGCAATCAGTTCCTTGGGTTTGCTAACGTTGAGAGCAAGGTTGTTGTTGTGACACCATTCAACGAGCTGATCTCTTTCACTCCTGTATGCTTCCTTATTGCCGACCGTGATCCTGCCGACGATCATGGTGTCAACGGCCAATTTGTTGATGGCATTTGGATTGTTAAAAACAACACTGAAATGCTGGAGGAACTCAGCCGGTCTTTATGGGTGACATTTCAGGCTTGAGCTCGAAATTGTCTCTCCCAACAATGGCCGACTGGCACGGGTGAAGAAGTGACACTGCACATGCACGAGGAGTCATGCACGCACAGAGCACAAAAAAAGGGTGATTTTACAAAAAGCTCAAGAAGCCTCTAGCTCCTGTGATGGGGTCATGATATTGTGGCAATTAGTGAGACCTGGCTACAGGTGGGGCAAGACTGGCAACTTAATATTCCAGGATACATTTCTTTTAGATGTGATAGATCAGGGCGTAAAAAAGGGGGAGGAGTTGCTCTGCTTGTTAGGGAGGACATTACTGCCATGAGGTGGCAGGATGGTCTGGAGGAATCGTCCAGTGAGGCTGCTTGGGTGGAATTGAGGGGTGAAGGAGGCATGAGGGTGCTAATAGGGGTGTATTACAGACCACCAAATGGGCCAAGAAAATTAGAGGAACAAATTTGTAGTGAGAATCATAAGGTAGTGATCATGGGAGATTTTAACTTCCCTCACATTGATTGGGATACCCATACAGTTAGAGGGCTGGATGGGCTAGAGTTCATTAAATGTGTTCAAGGTTGTTTTCTAAATCAATTAGTTGAAGAACCGACTCGGGACGGTGTAATACTAGATCTCCTGTTAGGGAATGAGCAAGGTCAGGTATTGGACATTAATGTTGGAGAACAAATTGGGTCTAGTGATCATAACTCTGTTAGTTTTCGGGTAGTTTTAGGGAAGAGCAAGGAGAGGCCTAAAGTTGAGGTTCTGGATTGGAGAAGAGCAAATTTCGAAGGAAAAAGAAGGGATTTGGGGAGTATTGAATGGGACAGGATATTTTCAGGTAAGGATGTAAATGAAAAATGGAGGATATTCAAAAAAGAAATTTTGCAGGTACAGAGCAGATATGTCCCAGTGAGGATCAAAGGAAAGGCTGGAAGTCATAGGGAGGCTTGGTTTTCGAGGAATATTGGAAATTTTGTTAGGAGAAAAAGGGAGGTGTACAAGAGGTATAAAGAGCAGGGAGCTGAGAGTTTGAAGGAGGACTACAAGGAGTGTAGAAGGAATCTTAAGAAAGAAATTAGAAAGGCCAAAAAAAGGCATGAAGAGGCTTTGGCTGACAGAGTAAAAATAAATCTAAAGGGTTTCTATAGGTACATGAAAAGTAAAAGATTAGTGAGAGATAAACTTGGACCCCTTGTAGATAGCGAGGGTAGGCTGAGTGAGAAGTCTGAGGAAATGGGGGAAATTTTGAATGATTTCTTTGCCTCACTAGGGAAAAAAAATAATGAACCGTTCGAGGTAAAGAAAAATAGTGGGGAGGTCATGAAGCATATAAGGATAACCGAGGAGGTAGTGATGGCTGTGTTGAAAAAGATAAAGGTGGATAAATCTTCGGGACCGGACACAATATTCACAAGGACACTCAGGGAGGCTTGTGGACAGATAGTGGTGCCATTATCAGAGATATTTAGGATGTCACTGGCCACGGGGGGTAGTGCCAAAGGATTGGAGGGTGACACATGTGGTTCCGCTGTTTAAGAAAGGGTCCAAATATAAACCTGGGAATTATAGGCCCGTGAGTCTGACATCTGTGGTGGGTAAGTTGATGGAAAGTGTTCTGAGGGATGGTATTTACAAGTATTTGGAGGTACAGGGATTGATAGGGAGTAATCAGCATGGTTTTGTCAGGGGTAGATCATGCTTGACAAACCTGATTGAGTTCTTCAAGGGGGTTACAAAAAAGGTTGATGAAGGGAAAGCTGTGGATGTTGTCTATTTAGACTTCAGTAAAGCTTTTGACAAAGTTCCCCACAGGAGGTTAGGAAAAAAGGTGGAGGCATAAGGAGGTAGTGAAATGGATTCAGCAATGGTTGGATGGGAGGTGTCAGAGAGTAGTGGTAGAAAATTGTTTGTCCAATTGGAGGCCGGTGACTAGTGGAGTTCCTCAGGGTTTGGTCCTGGGTCCACTATTGTTTGTCATATATATTAACGATCTGGAAGTAGAGGTGGAGAATTGGATAAGCAAGTTTGCGGATGATACAAAGATTGGTGGTGTTGTGGACAGTGAGGGAGATTACCGTAGATTAAAAGGTGATTTAGGAAGGCTGGAGGTGTGAGCTGAGAAATGGCTGATGGAATTTAATACAGATAAGTGTGAGGTGTTACATTTTGGAAAGGCAAATCTAAATAGGTCATGTGCATTAAATGGTAGACAATTGAGGCGTGCAGAGCAACAAAGGGATTTAGGAGTTGTGGTAAATAGTACCCTCAGGGCTGATACTCAGGTAGATGGTGTGAAGAAGGCATTTGGAATGTTGGCCTTCATAAATCGGAGTATTGAATTCAAGAGTAGGGAGGTTATGATGAAATTGTACAAGGCATTGGTGAGGCCAAATTTGGAGTACTGTGTACAGTTTTGGTCACCAAATTATAGGAAAGATAGAAACAAAATAGAGAGAGTGCAGAGAAGGTTCACGAGAATGTTGACAGGATTTCAAGGTTTGAGTTACAGGGAAAGGTTGTGCAGACTGGGGCTTTTTTCTCTGAGCATAGAAGATTGTGGGGGGACTTGATAGAGGTGTTTAAGATTTTAAAAGGGACAGAGTAAATGTGGATAGGCTTTTTCAATTAAGAGTGGGGGAGATTCAAACTAGAGGGCATGGTTTAAGATTGAAGGGGGAAAATTATAAGGGGAACATGAGGGGAAATTTCTTTACGCAAAGGGTGGTGGGGATGTGGAATGAGCTTCCGACAGACGTGGTCGAGGCGGGATCATTGGTTACATTTAAGGAAAGACTGGATCGTTACATGGATAGGAGAGGACTGGAGGGGTGTGGACCAGGTGCTGGTCAGTGGGACTAGGAGGGTGGGGATTTGGTGTGGCATGGACTAGTAGGGCCAAACTGGCCTGTTCTGTGCTGTAGGTGGTTATATGAAGAAGAGGAAGAAATGTACGGTGAACAGAGAGTTCTGGCCAAAACCCAGGAGAAAATAAAGGAGTCTTTCATATCTGCAACTGAGATGAAGGAGTATATGGATTCTTCCCAGCAAACTTTGTTACAGATAACAATGGAAGTTGAAAAGTGTAATGAGCATATAATTGAAAATAAGGGTTCTTCGAAGAAGGTGGAGAGAATGCTGTCACAAATGGAACAAAAATTTGAGGTGATGGACGCAAAAGTATTTAGTCTAAACTCGGAGTGATAATTGGAATTTTGGAGTTTTGGTCGTTCCTGTGTGAACAGCAGTCCAGAAGATAAGTGTGACAATTGGCGACGGGGAAAAAAACATTAGTTATATGTAAAAAAAAACTTGTGTTAATTCCAGTTCCCACCCCAAACCCATGATTCTACCTCTCACCCACACACCAGGAGCAATTTGCAACAAGCAACTGACCCACCGACTGGCAAGTTTTTGGGAGCCCCTGGTCATAGTCCCACACAGACAGCGGCGAAGGTCCAGTTTGAACCCAGGTCTCTGGCGCTGTGATGCAGTGGAGCTACTTGCTGGCTGATACAAGGTAAATGTGTCTTGGTATTTAATCGAGGCTGTGGAGCAGGCCAGGACATCTGGAGTAACAGGCACTTGATTTAATACATTTTTACATGGGGGAATTAAGAGATGTGGGGAAAAGGCAGGTCGATGGAGACGAGCCGATCATCTGATCAGCCATGATCACATTGAATGAGCCGGACTCAAGCTTCTGTTTCTTATGCTCTTATGTTCACATCTTCTGGTTGACAGGGCGTGAGGGGAAAAGAGAGTATGGGTGGGGTGAACACGACTGCTCTCCGCAGACGGGAAGGGATAGGCATTGCCCGTGGAGGGGAGGGTGGTGTGCGATGGTCTGAGCTGTGTCTGCTACCTGCTACAGCATCTTGGGAGGAGTAGTTGCAGGGAGCCCCACCCATATTCCATGACCTTCAGGACCTCGCCAAAATCTCAGTCCCTTCTTGTGTTCTCATTCACCTCAAGTTGAAGAAGCCACTCTCGGCCCTTCAAAGTCAAAACACAACGCTGGAGAAACTCAGCAGATCAAACAGTTTTCTTATCAACACCTACCTACATTTTGCTCTTGTAAAACATGATAGTCTGCAGATGCTGTGATTGTAGTAAACACACAGAAATGCTGGAGAAACTCAGCCGGTCTTTTCAATATTTATAGGAGACAAAGATCTCTTGCTGACGTTTCAGGACTGAGCCCTTCATCAAGGAATGAGCCAGAGGTAGGACATCTCCGAAAGTCTCAGAATTCAGACAATACTGGCTGGGGGAGGAATCCAGACCAACAAAAGATGTTAATTGGATATGATAAGGAATGAGGTAGAATTTATTATGTTTGTGTGAAAGGAGACACGAAATGGAGAGATAGAGCTGGGGAAGAAGAGTGTGGAGGATGCACCCAGGATGAGGACTTCCATGTCAGATCTTTGGAGATGTCCTTCAAATAATGTGGCTTTCCCTCTACCATCATCAACTTGGCACTCACCTGCATATCCTCCATTACCTGCACATCTGCCTTGGCCCTCTCCACCTCCACATGCAATAAGGACAGGATTCTCCTTGTCCTCACCTACCATCCCACCAGTCTCCACATCCAACTCATCCCCCTCCTCCATTTCCACCACCAACTATGTGATCCCACCACAAGACACAAATTCCCCTCTCCCCTCCCTGTCTTCCTCAGGGACCACTCCCTCCGTGACTCCCTTGTCCATTCCTCCCTCCCCACTAATCGTCCACTTGGCACCTACCCCTGTGACCAAAGGAGATGCCCACACCTCCTCCCTCATCACCATTTGGGGCCCCAAACAGTCCTTCCAAGTGAAGCAACATTTCACTTGTGAATCTGCAGGGGTCGTCTATTGCATCTGGTGCGCCCGTTGTGGTCTCCTCTACTTTGGAGAGACTCGGCGTAGACTGAGAGATCACATTGTTGAGCACCTTGGCTCTGTCTGCCGTGATAGAGTGAATTTCCCAGTGGCCGCCCGTTTCAATTCCCTGTCCCATTCCCTTGCCGACATGTCTGTCCGTGGTCTCATGCACTGCCAGACTGATCCCACTCACAAATTAGAGAAACACCACCTCATCTTCAGACTGGGCATCCTCCAACTGGATGGCAGTAATATCGATTTCTCTGGTGTTTGTTAACCCACCCCATCCCTTTTTTCCCCCATATTCTCTACATTCCCTGTCTCCTTTTTACCTTGTTCCTCATCACATCCAATTAACACCTTTTGTTGGTCTGGATTCCTCCCCCATTGTTTGGATTCTGAGATTTCCTGCTTCTACCTTTCTAATTTTTTTTCCCCCTTGTAGAAGGGCTCAGGCCTGAAACGTTGGCGATATATCTTTGTCTCCTATAGATGATAAAAAGACCAGCTGAGTTCCTCCAGCATTTCGGTGTGTTAACTACATTTTGCTCAAACCTTGATGAAGGGCTCAACCTGAAACGTTATGCGCCTTTATCTTCTCTACATAAGGTACACTATATGACCTGCTGAGTTTCTCCATCATTGTGTTTGATCATGAAGAGAGCCGACGATTTGCCCTATTGGAGGTCCACTAAGTGCTGTTGCATAAGCCTGTGAGATGGAGAGCTGCCAGGCACCAGTGTCCAAGAGGGTGGGGCTGAGCTCGGGGACGTCAAGGTGGTTTGTTCTTGGTTCTCAGGAACTTGCTGCTTCACCCACTCGTGCCTACGGAGGGAGGGAGAGGGGGAGAGCTCTGAGGCTGCCAACTGAAGACAGTGCCAGGTCTGTTCACTCGTTCTTTCCTTCATTCCTTCACTTCAAATATTTTCTTTGCACCCTCCCCCGAGCTTGCTTCAGTTTGTTTTCCGACTCCCTCTCGAAGGAACTGCCCTCTTACCTGCTACTTATTGGGTTGAAGAATGGACTCTTTCCCAACTGCTGTCGGTCTTCTCACCACAATACTACTCTAGATTCTCCCCTCCATTCTCAGTCCTTCAATACCTAGACTGTGATCCTTCCACACAAAGCCTTCGTGTGGGCTGTGTCAAGCCTCAGTATGTCCCTCAACACATGCTCCTGGAGCCTAGAATGTGCCAGTCGGCAACATTCCTGCAGTGACATCTCTGTTTGCTGGGAAACCAACAAGTCTCGGGCAAAAACACAATGCTGGAGAGGAAAGGCAATAAGGCTTTGGAATTGTGTCTGGGTGAGTACAGGGTCGTCGAGCTTGAGAGCAGCAGGGGTTACAGATGGGGAGCAGTAGGAGAGAATCCCTTCTGTGGCATTATTAAGTCCAACCTGTTTTCTTAATGAATGAAAGTCTTTATTTGCAAAATTGGAGCACTCCGAAAAGCTTGTTTTTCCTACATAATAGAAGTTGAAAGTTTGACATAGTGATTCTCAACCTTTTTTGCCCTAGGCCCCACTTTAATTTTTCAACCCTCCATTAGCAGAAAAAAATTCATATATTCGAAAGAAGTTTCAATTAAAACATTTACTGCAAGTGTATTTCAATGCAATTAAGGTCGGGAATGCACTGGAACATGCATTTCATGTTCAACTACTACCTCAAAAGGAGGAAAAACCCAACACCCAACCCCAACCAACCAATTTTCCCTTGCAACCGCTGCAATCGTGTCTGCCTGTCCCGCATCGGACTGGTCAGCCACAAACGAGCCTGCAGCTGACGTGGACTTTTTTACCCCCTCCATAAATCTTCGTCCGCGAAGCCAAGCCAAAGAAAAGAAGAGACTACCTCAAAATGTCAACCATCTCAAACACGCTTTCATCAACTGTCATCACTTCAATGGGAACCTCATCCTGACGCTCGCTGCAGATTTTTTGGATTCATGGGACTAATTTTGTTAGTTTCAACCTTGAACCTCCACGTTTTGTAATTTCCAGTCGGTTTCTCTTAGCTTGTAGCAAATCCCTAACAGCACTGAAGCCTCATTCTACGAACAGATTAATCAATATTTTATTATGTCTTAGAATTGAAAAAATGTAATAAAACTAGTGATTGAATCAAAGGAAGAATACTGATCCTAAAAAAAATGAGAAAAAACACTAGCGTGGTTTCTGACCTTTTTTCTCGCAGAGAGTGCATCAAAACTGTTCTTGCCTCGTGCTTTACTTTCTCGAGTCCCTATTTTTTTTTCCTGTTTTGGTGTCTCCCTCCCCCCCCCCATCAATACACTTAGTGCACAAAGATACATACAGATACCGGTCTCACTCACTACTGAACTGAAAAAGTAAAGGGGGTATGGACGAAAACATGTTTGATGAGATCATTTGGAATCCTCGTCGCCAATGAGATAATTTGGAATAGATGATAATAAGATTGAATTATAATGTTAACCAAGCAGTTAAAATAGAGAAACATCAGAAGGGCAAAAAACACATTATAAAATTAAAAAAGCAAAGTGATTTTCCTTGGAAGTGACCACAATCGTGTTGAACTGAGAGTGTCGCCAAGTCACACCTTTCACACCAGCAAAATGAGTTTATTTTTTCAAACCAACTTTTTAATTATTTCCTAAAATATTCCTATGCCCCACTAAATTATTCTAAGACCCACTCCCCACCAAATATTCCTACACCACATCAGAATCTATGGTTTGACAGCACTTGGGTTGCACTCTTTGGAGTTCAGAAGAATGAAGTGGGGACCTCATAGAAGCATTTTGAATGTTGAAAGGCCTGAACAGAGTAGATGTGGGAGTCAAGAGGATCGAAGGGCGCCCATTTAAAACAGAGATGCAGAGGAATTTCTTTAGCTGGAGAGCAGTGAACTTTTGGAATTTGCTGCTAGGGGTGATGTGGGGACCAGGTCATTGGGTGTATTGGTATCTGAATAGTCAGGGTATCAAAAGTTGTGGGGAGACGGCAGGGAATTGGGGATGAGTGGGAGAATAGAACAGACTGGTAACCTCCGTCTGTTTCCCAATTTATCCTTTAAATAAGCTTTCAGTTGATGATATGCAAACATTGTACCATGAGTTCTTCCATATTTGAACTTCAAATGTTAATAAATTATTTCCCTAAAAACAATTTTCTATTCTTTTGATTCCTTTTCTCTCCTATTCTCTAAAGGAAAGGTTATCTATTGTAAAAGGGATTAGCGGATTTTGCATCAATAATAATTTTGGTATTTGGTCATTCGTTTTTTTTCCTTTCTAAGTGAATCTTCTTCCATGTATTAAGTAAATGATGCAGTACTGGTGAGGTTTTATATTGTACCAGCTTTTCATCCCACTTATAAAGTGTATGTTCCGGTACCTTCTCGCCCATTTTATCTAGTTTTATCTTAGTCCCGTCTGGTTTTTCCCTTGTCTGATAAAAATCTGATAAATACCTTAATTGTGCAGCTCTATAATAATTTTTAAAATTTGGTAACTGTGAACTACCTTGGTGTTCCTCTCTATTAATTTATCTAATGCTATCTTCAGTTTCCCCCCCTTTCCACAAGAATTTCCTTATTATTCTCTTTAGTTCCTTAAAGAATTTCTCTGTTAAAGGAATTGGTAATGATTGAAATAAGTATTGTATCCATGGGAAGACATTCATTTTAATGCAATTTACCCTCCCTATCAACGTTAGCCGTAATTCTTTCAAATGTTCTAAGTCTTCCTGCAATTTCTTTATTAGTGGCTGATAATTTAATTTGTACAGGTGGCTTAAGTTATTATCTAACCTAATACCTAACCTAGGTATCGGATTGCTTATGTTTTCCATTTAAATGGTGATTCTTTTTTAAATTCTGTATCATCCACATTACTCATTGGCATCACTTCACTTTTATTTGCGTTGATCTTGTACCCCGATATTTCTCCATACTTCAATTTTTTAATGTAATTCTTTTATTGATATTTCTGGTTCTGTTAGGTATACTATGATGTCATCTGCAAATAAACTGATTTTATACTCCTCCTTTATTTTTATCCCTTTTATTTTATTTTCTGTTCTTACCAGTTCTGCCAATGGTTCTATTGCTAAAGCGAACAGTGAGGGGATAATGGACATCCCTGCCTAGTTGACCTACTTAATTTAAATTGGTTCGATACATATGTTACCTTCGCCAATGGTCCATTATATAATGCTTTAATCCAATTAATATATTTTTCTGGTAGATTGAACCTCTGTAATACTTTGAATAAATAATTCCATTCTACTCTGTCAAAGGCTTTTTCTGCGTCTAAAGCAACAGCACTGTTGGCTTATATTTCCTTGAACTGCGTGAATTAGATTAATAAGTTTACAGAGATTATCCGCTGTTTGTCTTTTCTTAATAAATCCAGTTTGATCTTGTTTTACTATTTTTGGTACACAATCAGCCAATCTTTTTGCTAATAATTTCGCTATTATCTTATAATCTGAATTAAGTAGAGATATTGGTCTATATGATGCTGGTGTTAGTGAATCCTTCCCCGTCTTTGGTATTACTGTAATTATTGCTGTTTTACACGAATCTTGCAGGTTTTGTGTTTCTTCTATCTGGTTCATTAGATAGGAGGAATTAATAATTCTTTAAATGTTTTATAGAATTCTATTTGGAATTCATCCTCTCCTGGCGTTTTATTGTTCAGCAGTTTAAAAAAAAAATATCCTGTATTTCATCTATTTCAAATGGTTTTATCTGTTTGTTTTGTTCCTCTTCTTGCAATTTCGGCAGTTCACGTTTAGCTAAAAGCTCTTCTATTTTATCATCTTTCCCTTCGTTCTCAGTTTGGTGTAATTGTTCATAAAATTCCTTAAAGTTCTCATTAATCTCTATCGGGTTATATGTAATTTGTTTGTCCTTTTTCCTTGATGCCAATACAATTCTTTTAGACTGTTCTGTTTTAAGTTGCCAGGCTAATATTTTATGTGTTTTTTCTTCTAGTTCGTAATACTTTTGCTTTATTTTCATTATGTTCTTTTCCACCTTGTACGTTTGTAATGTTTCGTATTTTTTTTGTCTGCAGTTCTCTCCTTTTCATTATATCATCCCCTTTTACTAGTTCCTTTTCTGTACTTACTATCTCCCTTTCCAACTGCTCTATTTCCCGATTATAGTCTTTTTTCATCTTAGTTACATAACTTATTATCTGCCCTCTAATGAAGGCTTTCATTGTGTCCCATAATATAAATTTGTCTTTCACTGATTCCATATTTATTTCAAAATATGTTTTAATTTGGCATTCAATAAACTCTCTAAATTTCTGCCTTTTAAGTAACGTGGAGTTTAACCTCCATCTATATGTTCTTGGTGGGATGTCCTCCAATTCTATAGCTCATAACAGGGGTGAATGATCTGATAGTAATCTGAGAGTTTTCCTAACTCTCCCTTGAATATGGGCCGACAACAAAAACATATCAATCCTTGAGTATGTTTTATGCCTACTTGAATAATATGAGTATTCCTTCTCTCTTGGGTGCTTCCTCCTCCATATATCCATAAGTTTCATTTTCTGCATTGATTTAACCATAAATTTGGCCACTTTATTCTTTTTGCTAGTCTTTTGTCCAGTTTTATCCAACATTGGATCCAAATTAAGGTTAAAATCCCCTCCTATCAATATACTTTCTTGTGTATCTACAATCTTCAAAAAAATATCTTGCATAAACTTCTGATCCTCTTCATTAGGTGCATATATATTGAGCAAATTCCAAAATTCTGAATATATCTGACACTTTATCATTACATACCTCCCTGCTGGATCTATTATTTCCTCCTCTATTTTAATTGGTACATTTTTATTGATTAATATAACTACACTTCTAGCTTTTGAATTATATGATGCTGCCGCTACGTATCCTACCCAGTCTCTCTTTTATTTGTTATGTTCCACTTCATTTAGAAGCATTTCCTGCACAAATGCTATATCTATTTTTTCTTTTTTCAATAAATTTAATAGCTTCTTCCTTTTAATTTGTTTATGTATTCCATTAATGTTTATAGTCATATAGATCAACATGGCCATCTTGTATCCTGTTTACACCTCATTTCCGCTTCCTCACCACCACCATCCATCCCCCTTTTCCCCATTTTCATCTCTCAGTTTTCCCTTTTTAAACTCAATGTATGACAACATAAAATACTCTTAACAACTCCCACATCCAATATTCCCTTAACCCCAAATATCCCTCCCCTTTCTGAGTTGACCCTTATCGCTTGCCGGGCAACTACAACTCCCCTTTCCATTTGGATTGCGAACCTGCTCGCAAGCGTCAACTGATTTCACAGTGACAGTTATTCTCTCCCCCCCCAACCCCACCCCCCGAAAACACTTTTATTTTACCCATATAACAAAGTTCTCCCTTTTTTCCCCCTTACTTCCTTTCTTCCCTTCTCTTTCCTTCTTTAGTTCTTTACATATACATTATTTTTACATCTTTATATATATTTTATCGCTGTTCTTCATTCTTGTTACAACTCTTTCTGTCCTGCAGGCGTTCTGCAAATTCTTGTGCTTCCTCCAGATCCGAGAACAGTCTGTTTTACTCCCCAGGGATAAATATTTTAAGCACAGCTGGATGTCTTAAAATAAATTTATAACCTTTTTTCCACAGGATCGATTTTGCTGTATTAAACTCTTTCCTCTTCTTTAAGAGTTCAAAACTTGTGTCTGGGTAAAAAAATATTTTTTGACCCTTGTATTCCAATGATTTATTGTCTTCTCTAATTTTATTCCTTGCCCGCTCCAGTATATTTTCTCCTATCGTATATCTCAAAAATTTTACTAAAACGGATCTTGGTATTTGATGTGTCTGTGGTTTTGGAGCTAGTGCTCTGTGCGCCCTTTTTATTTTCATTCCTTCCTGTATTTCTGTCATTCCCAGGACCTTTGGGATCCATTCTTTTATAAAATATCTGTACCTTCTTCATCTTCCTTCAGGCCCACTATTTTTGTTGTTTCGCCTACTATAATTTTCCAACATATCAATTTCCTGAGATAACAACTCTTGTGTTTCTTTAATTTTTTTTGTCACTTTCTTCCAATTCTCTTCTTAAGTCATTTACTTCCATTTCTACAGCCGTTTCTCGTTCTTCCACGTTTTCTACTCTTTTCCCTATTTCTGTCATGACCAGCTCTAATCTTTGCACTTTATCTTCTTTACTTTTCATTTTTCTTTTAATTTAACTAAATTCTAATGTCAACCATTCTTTATCATTTGTTCTTGAAAAAAAGCTTTATCTATATTCTGTCCATCTGTTTTACCTTCTATTTCTCTGTGAAGATCTTGGTCTTCTTCTTCCTCTTCTGTGTCTGTCCCTGTGTTTGTGTTTTCTACTTCTCTTCCTTGTATCTGTGTCTCTTCTGACTTTCCTGATGAGTTTCTTGTCTCACTTTGCTGGGCCTCTTCTTGTTTGGCCTCTTGCTATTGGTCCTCTTCTTCTAGGCTACTCATCTGTTGGGCCTCCTGCTGCTGCTCTTCTTTCCTTTCACTCCCTCTCCTGCCGCTTTCCTCTTCTTCCAGCTGAGAGCCCTGATCCCTGTGTTTGCCCGGTCCTCGGCTGAGCCCCCCTCCCATCAATGTTCTCCTTCTCCTTAGTTTGCGCACCACGCACTTTTGTTTGGCTCAGAGAGCCATTTTTGCAGTCCAGCAGTCGGGGGGTCGTGACTCCGCGGGGCCGTCACCAACCTCGGAGATCGGGCCCTCTTCTCCACTATGGCTCCCTGTTCCTTCATGCAGGTAAGGCCTTCTCCTTTCTCTTCCGGCGTCTTTTCTTCTTTTTTTCCCTGTTGTTTTTACTTGTTCCTTCTTGGGTGCCATTTTCTTTCTTTTCTCTACAACTTTATCTTTTATTTCTTATATTTTGTATTTATTGAACTTTATCTTTTCTTCACTTTATTTCTTCTTTTCTGGAGAGGGCTGGTATTCCCCTACCGGCCTCTACTCCATCACGTGACTCCTCGTCTGTGCTGTTCCTGATGTTTTGCTGAAGTCTGCAGATTACATTTCATGTGAATAGTCATGAACAGGCTGTAGAATGGGAAGGTAAACCGTATAAAAAGGCTTGTGCCCACCTGCATTTGGGCCTTCCTGTGGAAAGACTCTGCTATAGGTTATAACAGGTCTTCTCGTGTAACAGAGCACCCGCTTCACAAAGCTGATAAAGTTGTGTTGTACTTACATTAGTCGTCATGCATTTATATCGGATTGAAGTTAACACAGGGAAATGTTGAAGATTGAGCATTCGAGAGTAAAGGGCAAAGCCAGCAGATTCTGGGGTCCAGTGTCTCAGCAGCTCACACAGAATCCACAGAAAGTAGTGTCACCAACATTTTGGGTCTGGGCCCAAGTAAAAACAGACACCTGAATGAAGAGGTATGGAAAGGGAGTAGGAGAGGAAGGAGAAATGGGCAGGGAGAGGCTACAGTATCTTCCTAGAGGTGGTGCTTGACCTGCTGAGATTTGATAGAGGAAGACTAAATAATGACGGGGATAAGTAGAGCAAATGCAAGCAGGCGTTTTCCACTGAGGTTGGGTGAAACAAGAACTAGGGGTCATGGGTTAAGGGTGAAAGATGAGATCAACAGGGTGTGTGGGAAAAAGGACAAACAAATTACATATAACCCAATAGAGATTAATGAGAACTTTAAGGAATTTTATGATTACACCAAACTGAGAACGAGGAGAAAGATGATAAAATAGAAGAGTTTTTAGCTAAACGTGAACTGCCGAAATTGCAAGAAGAGGAACAAAACAAACTGATAAAACCATTTGAAATAGAGGAAGTACAGGATAGATTTTAAAAAAAACTGCTGAACAATAAAACGCCAGGAGAGGAGGATTCCAAATAGAATTCTGTAAAAGATTTATATTATGGGACACAATCTGACTCTTTCTGCAGAGTCGGATTTCAAATTTATTGTTGAAGAACACGCATGACATCCCTGAGATTCTTTTCCTATAGGCGAGGCAGAATTACCACTAATTGGTAGTGCAAAAAAAAACTACACAGCTTAAACATGTAAATAAATAAAGAACTGTGAACCAATAACGAATGTAAACAAACTGCAATACAGAGAGAATTTTAAAAAATCAATAAAGTGCACAAGTACGAGTCCTTAAATGAGTCCCTGATTGAGTTTGTTGTTGAGGAGTCTGAGGGTGGAGGGGGAGCAGCTGTTCCTGAACCTGGTGGTGCGAGTCTTGTGGCCCCGAGACCTCTTTCCTGATGTAGTAGTGAAAACAGAGCGTGTGCTGATTGGTGGGGATCCTTGACGATTGATGCTGTTCTCTGACGGCAACGTTCCCTGTTGGGGAGAATGTGAGTGTGGAGTGAACTTCCAGCTGAAGTGGTGAATACGGACCCGATTTTGACATTTAAGAAAAATTTGGGCAGGTGCATGGATGGGAGGGGGAAGGAGGGATATGGTCCCAGTGGAGGTCAGCAGGACTGGACAGAATAACAGGCGAGTTGGCCCAAAGGGCCTGTTTTCTGCACTGCAATGTTCTATGGTTGGATGAGGTGACCTCAGTGAAATGTACAAAACTGTTAGAGGATTCAGCAGGGTGTGGAGGTTGGTCCTGACTGAGGACCAGGGCTGTTCAATGTCTTCACTACAGGCAGTATGGCATGAAGCAAGTGCAGTGCACAATCTTGCTGGGGAAACCGAGCAGGTCTCGCAGCATCCACGGGATGTAAAAGGCAGTTACCTGACGAAGAGCTCAGGCCCAAAATGTCAACCACCTCTTCCTTGCTGTGGATGGTGCGTGACCTGTTGGGTTTCTCTGGCATTAACCCCAGCGTCTGCAGCTTTCCTTGTTTAGCTGTGATGAAACTGGGAAAGGGTGAGGAATAGATTCATGAGAATGTCACTGGGTCTGGAGGGTGTGAGTTCGAGGGAGAGGCTGGGACTTTTCTCCCTGGAGCATCAGAAGATGAGGAGGGATCTTCCAGACCAGCCATTCTCAACCTTTTCTCGGCTATGCCCTCCGTCCCCGTCCCGTGTCCCCCCCCCCCCCCCCCCCCCCCCCCACCGGACTCTACACAAAGATTACGAGCCCTCTTCCCTGTGAAGCAGTCAAGTTTTGGTTTCTTTTGTAATTCTACCGACTATGTAAAAATATTTTTATAAAATTATGTAACGAGGCAAAAAGGAAACAAAGCTTTTACTTAAATGTGCTGTGGACCCAGGGAGGGGCATATGGCTCCCATTGAATTTTTTTTTTAAATTCACACATATAGCATGGTAACAGGCCATTTCGACCCATGAGTCTGGGCAGCTCAATTAACCTAAGCCCCTGGTACGTTTTAAATGGTGGGAGGAGACCAGAACCCCCGGGGAAAACCCATGCAGTCATGAGGAGAATGTATAAACTCCTTGCAGACAGCTTGGGATTCGAACCGTGGTCCTGATCGCTGTAAAGTTGTTCCAGTAATCACCTTGCCAACTGCGCTGCCCTAATAACTGACGTTTCGGGCTTCACCCCTTCATTAGGCTGTTTGACCTGCTGAGTTTCTCCAGCTTTGTGTCTTTACTTCAGCCATGGTGTCTGGAGAATTTTGAGTACTATTTCCAACATTTGGACAGGTCAGTGGATTGGAATAGGTTAGCCCAATGCCCTTACAACGCCAGCAATCAGGACCAGTCCTGGGTTCAAATCCCAAGCTGTCTGTAAAGAGTTTGTACATTCTTCCCCTGTCTCTGTGGATTTTCTTCAGGGGCTCCAGTTTCCTCCCACCCTTCAAAACATTCCAGGGTGTAAGTTAATAGGGTGTAAATTGGGCGGCACAGACTTGTGGGCCATATTGGCCTGTTACTGTACTGTGTGTCTAAATTTAAAAATAAAAAAAAAGATAGAGGAATATAGGCTGCTCGAGTTGACATCTTGGTCAGCATGGACAACTTGGGGCAAAGGCCCTGTTTCCCTGCTCTGTATCTCGATGCTTCGGACAGAGATTTCTTCGGTCAGATGGTGGTGAAAGCTTGGTATTCACCATTCCGGCTCTGGGTGTCACTGCCAAAGTAACAGAGCAGAAGTCCATTCCCGTCTGTGCCATCGAGGAATGGGCGGAGGTGGTGTGGCAGTGTGGTGTTGAGGGAGAGGGCAGACTGGATGGGCCGAAGGCTTGCTCCCCACCCCCATCAAAGATCTGACAATGACTTGGTGTGTGTGTTGTTGCAGAATGATGCTGGAGCTCCTGGTTCTGATATTCCCGCTTACTCTGATGGCGGAGAAGGACATCCTCAACATCTGCATGGACGCCAAGCACCACAAAATACGGCCGGGGTCCGAGGGGGATCTCTACCAGCAGGTAAACGGGACACGGGTGTGGGCAGCACGAGGTGATGGAGGACACCTCTCCTAAATTATCACTGGGCGATGCCCCCCCTCCCATGGTGCCTTTCCAATGATGCCCCTCCTAGGCCGATGCCCCCTCCTATGATGCCTCACTCTGGGTTTTGCCCCTCCCATGATATAACCATATAACAATTACAGCATGGAAACGACCATTACGGCCCTTCTTGTCCATGCAGAAACTCTTGCACTGTCCTTGTCCCACTGACCTGCCTAATAATCCTCCATACCCTTTCCATCCATATAGCTATGCAATTTTTTCTTAAAAGTTAATATTGTACCCACCTCCACTACTTCCACTGGAAGCTCATTCCACCCAGACACCTCTCTCTGAGTAAAGCTTCCCCTTGTGTTGCAACTAAACTTTTCCCTCTAATTCTAAGCTCAAGTCCTCATGTCTGAATCTCCCCTATCCCCAATGGAAAAAGTCTATCCACATCCACTCTATCTATCCCCCTCAACATTTAAAAGACCTCTGTCAAATCCCCCCTCGGCCTTCTATGCTCCAAGGAATAAAGATCTAACTTGTTTAACATTTCTCTATAACTGAGATGCTGAATCCCTGAAATTCTGGTGAATCTTCTCTGAACTCTCTCTATTTTGTTCATATCTTTCCTATAATATAGTGACCAGAACTGATGACAATATTTCCAAATTTGGCCTCAGCAATGCTGTGTACAATTTTAATATGACCGCCCAACTCTTCTACTCTATGCTCTGATTTATAAAGGCCAGAATTCCAAAGGCCTTCTTCACTACCCTAGCCTACCTGAGATTCCACTTTTGTGGAACTGTGGACCGTTATTCCTAGACCTCTATTCAGTTGCATTCTTTAGTGCCCTAACATTCACCATGTATGTCCTATTTGCCAACTTGTAGCCCACTTTTCTAACTTGCCCAAATTCTCTGCAAGATTTGAAAACTTTCCTCATTATCCACATTGCCACCTATCTTAGTATCATCTACATACTTACTAATCCAATTTACCACCCCATCATCTAGATCATTAATGTATATAACAAACAACAATGGACCCAGTACAGATTCTTGAGGCACTCCACTAGCCCATTGGCCTCCAACCCAACACACAGTTCTCCACCACCACCCTCTGGCATCTCCCATCCAGCCACTGTTGAATCCATTTTACTACTTCCATATTCACACCTAATGATTGAACCTTCCTAATTAACCTTCCGTGTGGGGCCTTGTCAAAGGCCTTACTGAAGTCCATATTGACAACATCCACTGCCTTACTCTTGTCAATTTTCCTGGTAACCTCTTCAAAAATTCATTAAAATTTGTCAAACATGACCTGCCATGCACAAATTCATGTTGACTGTTCTTAATTGTAGCATGTATCTCCAGATAATTATATATATCATCTCTAAGAACATTTTCCATTAGTTTGCCCACCACTCATGTCAGGCACAGGCTGATAATTGCTTGGATTACTCCTTGGACCCTTTTTATAGAATGGGACAACGTGCACAATCTGCCAATCCTCCCGCACCATCTCTGTCGCTAATAACATTTTAAATATTTCTGTCAGCGCCCCTGCTATTTCTACACTGACTTCCCTCAAAGCCCTCGGAAATATCCTGACGTGACCCGGAGACTTGTCCACCTTTGTATTTCTTAAAACCTCCAGAATTTCCTCCTTTCAGTTTCCTTAACTTCCCGACTCGTTTCCCTCACCGCACACAATTCAATATCTTTCTCCCCCTGCGATTCCCTCTCCCGTGATGCCCCTCCCTGGGCGATTACTCCCTCCCAAGATGCCCCTCCCTGGATAATGCCCCCTACCAAGATGATCCCTCCTGAACGATGCCCCTTCCTGGCCAATGCTCCCCCCCACCCCAGGTGATGCCCCTCCCAAACTGTCACTGGGTAATGCTTCTCCATATTCACAGGTTCACAGAACGGAAACAGGCCATTCACCCTATCTTGTCCATGCTCGCCAAAGGGTCTGCCAAACTGTTCCCTTTTACCTGTGTTTGGCCCATGTCACTGTGAACCCTTCCTGTCCGTAGACCAGTCCAAATGTCTGTTAACCATTCTAATTGCCTGAGCATCTGCTCCTCCCTCTGGCAGCTTGATCCGTACACCCACTCTGTGAAAAGAAGTCCCATCTACAAACCTACGAAGTATAGTGGTCAGAACAATCTCCTCGGTTCTGTCACCCATACCCACAAATCACTTTCTCCCTGGTCCCCTCCATTCCCCTGTGAAGATCCTAGACACCCAACTTTTCCCTCCCCTCAACAAACACCAAGTTCCAGGTCACTGCCTCACTCCTCCAGAGACCCCTGGATCAATCCCCATCTCAGGTCCTGACCATGTGTAGGGTTTGCCGGTTCTACCTGTGAGTCCATGAATCACCCGCCTTTCCCTCCACCCCCCCGACCCCCAACCTGAGAACTCTTGCTTCACCCCCACCCCATCCCAAAGAGGGGTGACCACTGTAAATGGCTCCCTGCATGTGGGTGAGGGAGAGAATCTGGGGGGAGGGTGTTGACGGGAATATTACAGCACCAATGATCCATGTCTATAAAGAGTTTGTACGTTCTCCCCGTGTCTGCGTTGGTTCCATCCAGGCACTGATTTCCTCCTACCCTTTAAAATGTAGGTTAATTGGGAGATTTGGGTGGCATGGGTTCGTGGGCCAGAAGAGCCTGTTTAAATTTAAAAATTTTAAAAAGAGCTTCCGGGGGATTGGAGGCTCCATGGATCTGATGGGACAGGATGTCATGTGGCCATCACGTGGGAGATGAGCGAGGCAAGGTACTTTGTACAGGGATCTTACCTCAATCACAGCGTCTGCAGACTTTTGTGTTTCACTCCACCCATTTGCTCCACTGCGAAATCGCTTCAAGGGACTGACGACATTCTCCTCTCATCGAAGGGTTCTGTGAGAGTCTCTCTCACTGCCCCCCATCCCATCTGCACTCCCTGCCACTCTGCAGCTCTCCGACCTTGGATTCGCCCAGACTCCCTTCCACAGCCACGTGTCCTTCCTGGCGACTTGCCTTCGCTGCCATCTGGTGCCAATTAACACCTCTTGGCTGTCAATCTGGACTCTTTTCCCCACCCATTCTTCCCCCATTCTCTCTCCAGTCTTTATTCAGATAGCTGCCTGCTTTTTGCTTGTACCTTGAAGAAGGGCTGAGGCCCGAAACGTCGGTAATATGTCTGCCATCCTATGGACGCTGCGAGATGGGCCGAGTTCCTCCAACGCTTACTGTGTTTTTACTACAATCACAGCGTCTGCAGAATTTCATGATCCCACCTTGCCTGATGTGCTGGGATGTCCCAGAGCCTTTTCCAACAATGCAGTATGACTTTATTACTGGGGCGACACAGCTAGTGTAGTGCTGTTACAGCGCCAGCGACCTGGATTTGAGTCAGGCGCTGTCTATAATGAGTTTGTACGTTCTCCCCATCTTTAAAGTACGTCACAAGGTGAACTCAGTGCAGGCAACACCTATTTTCCTCTTACAGGGGAACTGCAGAAGGCCATTCAGCCCCTTGAATGTTCTGCTATTCAGTTGTTTCCATTTCTCTATTTTGGTTTATCAGCGTTGATCCTGAAACCTGATCTCTCTGCCCCTCCCTCCCTGCACTAAGATTATTGTTGTGGACCCAAAATCCTTTCCATGGCTTGTCCTACAAAGACATAAAATCATCGACAACATGGAGAAACCCTCAGAGACATGGAGTGGCCATGGATCGCTCCGCACCTGGCGAACCGGTGACCTCACGGCCTGTATTCCGAGGTGAACCTGAGCTCGAGGTCTACCTCCCAGCACCCCCTTTCCCCACCACGTCCCGAATCATTCGCCCGAGACCCTGGTGAATCCCGGATCCCTCCTGGTTCACAGACTCTGGTCAGCCGCAGCCTGCGCACGCGATGTGAGACATTGGCTGAGACTCAAACTATCGTCAGCGATTGTGACCCTTCGTGCAGACAGGTTTGTGGACTCCCTTCTGTGGCCCTCTCCCGTGTGGTGCAGAGGGAAGAGCCTCCATTGAACTGCCCGTGGATTCATGGTTCGGAACTTTCAGCTAACGATCCCACAAAGTCCCTCTGCACACTTTGCCTTTTCTCCCCACCCTTCCTAATCATTCCCAACCTTGGCCTCCACTGGTGAGAATGAAACGAGCTGATTAAGTCGCGAGGATGGCCTTCTGGCAAAGTTTTATTGATATTGTGCTGTGATTAATCTCCTCTGGAGACTTTGTGCTGATACTTTGCCAACTGCATCATGCCCTTAATGTCTTTATGTTCCCAGACTCTGTCAACACGAGGAGTGTTAATATTAAACCAGCAAACTTTGTCCCACCGAATGCCCCATTTTCTGAAGTTGCTTCTCTCCTCAGGACATTTTGCGATGTGATATTCCATGCAATGCACAGATGATTAAAAAGCACAGATCTGCATTGTGTTAACTCCACAAGTCCCACTCCACAATAATAGTGGGTCTTGCTAATCTAAACATAAGAAACTGGATTCAGCAATCTGGCCCGTCCAGCCTGCTCCGCCATTTAATAGATCAAGGTGGATCTGGCTGTGGACTCGGCTCCACTTACCTGCTCATTCCCCAACTATGCAAAAATCTTATATACATTTAAAAAGGCAGCGTCCACTTCCTTAGGCAGAGATCCTCTACTCGCTGGGAGAAGAATTCGAGATCAAATTTCCTTTACTGTCATGTAATAGTACAGAACATGTACAATTACATGAAAGTTCCTTCTGCCTGCTGTAAGGTAAAGAGTCACCATTAGTGTCGCCCAGCACCCCTTATAGTATGAGAGAAAAACAAGCAAAAGAGAGTCCCTTCAGAGTCACTGAGTGTCCGTGGATTTGCCTCCATCGATTCCCGCACGCTCTGTAGCCACACAGACTCCTGTTCGATCCGTCAGCAACTGGAGTTCCAGGTCCAAACTTCTGACGTGATCAGGAAGCCTTCAGTGCCCGAGACCCCTACGGGAGCCCTTCTTGCCCTCGGCACTCATACAAATCCTGATTTCGTGAGACCCTCGATCGTAGGTTGCTGACTGCCTGCGGCCTGTTGGTCTTTCAGCCGCGGAGCCCCTTGCTGGTCTTTCGCCGTGGTCACCATCTTGTAGGGTCGTCTTTGCTTCTCAACTCTGTCCTAAATCGACCCCAAAAACTTGAGGCTGTAGCCCCTAGTTCTGGTCTCATCAATGGAACCAACTTTCCTGCCTTTATATGACCTACCCGTTTCATAATTTTATGTTTTCATAAGATCTTCTGTCACCCTTCTCAACTCCAGCGAGTACATCCACAGGCAACTCAATCTCTCCTCATAGGCCAACCCCCTCATCCCTGTTATCAACCTGGTGAACCTCCTACTCCTCCACACCACCTCCAAATCCAGTCCATCCTTCCTCAGGTCAGGAGACCAGAACTGCCTGCAGTGCTCTACATGGGGCCTCACCAGGACCTTGTACAATTCCAGCTAAACCTCCCTGCTCCCTTCTTGATAACCTGCTGCACCTGCAAACCAACCTTCTGTGATTCATGTGCAGGGACACAGTCCTTTATCCGGACATCTAAAATCCGGAAAGCTCCAAAATCTGGCAAGTGGGGAGAGAGACGGCAGAGTGATTTGGGCGTGTGAGGGCAGGACGATTCGGGTGGGTGGTGGGGGGTGGGGGGGAGACTGGCAGCACGAGTCGGGTGGGTGACGGGGGGGAGACCGGCAGCGTGACTGGAAGAGGGTAGGAGTGGATATGGCAGCACAATTCGGGTGGGTTTAAATCTTGCTTTCCGAAATCCAGAAAAGTCCGAAATTCGGAACACACTGTTCCCCAAGGGTTCTGGTTAAAGGATTGTGTAGCTGTTTTAGGGAAAATATTTGAAATCTTGCATTTATATAGCACCCTTCGCACACAGTAAAATTGTCTAAAAGTGCTTCACAGGAGAGATTCTCTGTCTTTTGCTCTTGCTGTCCCTTGTACATGCATGCACGCACACACTCACACACACACACACACACACACACACACACACACACACACACACACACACACACACACACACACACACACACACACACACACACACACACACACACACACACACACACACACACACACACACACACACACACACACACACACACACACACACACACACACACACACACACACACACACACATACACACCACTCAATCACTCACTGCTCCCCCCTCTCCTGGGTCCACACAGGTGGAAGTACCGCTGTTACAGCAGCTTTCGCCGTGTCTCTGCTCCCCCCTCCCCTGGGTCCACACAGGTGGAAGTACTGCTGTTAGAGCAGCTTTCGCTGTGTCTCTGCTCCCCCCTCTCCTGGGTCCACACAGGTGGAAGTACTGCTGTTACAGCAGCTTTCGCTGTGTCTCTCCTTCCCCCTCTCCTGGGTTCACACAGGTGGAAGTACTGCTGTTAGAGCAGCTATCGCTGTGTCTCTGCTCCCCCCTCTCCTGGGTCCACACAGGTGGAAGTACCACTGTTAGAGCAGCTTTCACTGTGTCTCTCCTTCCCCCTCTCCTGGGTCCACACAGGTGGAAGTACTGCTGTTAGAGCAGCTTTCGCTGTGTCTCTGCTCCCTACTCTCCTGGGTCCACACAGGTGGAAGTACCGCTGTTACAGCAGCTTTCGCCGTGTCTCTGCTCCCCCCTCTCCTGGGTCCACACAGGTGGAAGTACTGCTGTTAGAGCAGCTTTCACCGTGTCTCTGTTCCCCCCCCCCCCCCCCCCCGGGTCCACACAGGTGGAAGTACTGCTGTGACATCAGCTTTTGCAGCACTGCCGAGTTTATTTGAGTAAGTTCAGGGAACAAGGTAGCAGGTTAAAGAGTGGACTTCTAGGGTTGTGATCTCAGGAGGAGACAGGTGAGGCGGGAAGATGGTGCAATTTAATGCATAGCTAAGGAGCTGGTGCAGGTGGGATTAAGATGTTTGATCTTTGAGCTCTCTTCCACAGGGTATTCATGACAGTACAGCCAGATTCTGTTCAAACAGAATCATCAAATTACAGATCATACAACAGTAGTTGGGCCTCATCGGCAACAATGATGAGTCGTCTGACGGAGAGAATGTTGGGGGGCTGGTAAAATGGGGCAAGAGCAACAACCTGAGTCTTGATGTGGACAAGAGGAAGGAGATGATTGTGGACTTCAGGAGGATGAAGGTCAGCCATTCTCCATTACACATCAATGGTTCCATCGTGGAGGGAGTGGGGAGAACCAAGTTCCTTGGTCTTCATATTGAAAGACGATCTATCCTGGACCCACAAAACCTCCTCGTTAGGAAGGTGCTGCAGCGCCTACACTTCCCAATGAGGTTGAGAAGGGCCAGACAGAACACACAGACAAATAATACATTCCGGTGATCCTCTCTTCCACTCTTATGGTCCTGTGGATTGACCACCGATCCCTTTCTCTACAGCAACCGTACCCACTCTGTGATGCAGCCGGCAGGACGCTCTCAATAGATCTCTTGTAGAAGGTTGACATGATGGTGCCCGGTAGCCTTGCCCGCTCCAGCCTTCTCAGGAAGAGCGGTCGGTCACTGTTGTGCCTTCCTGACAAGTGAGGAAATGCGTCTCCACAATAGGTCACTAGTTCAGTGAAGTCCAAGGAACTGGGTTCTTTCCACTAGTGCAGTGGAGGGTGGTTGTTTTTGGTCCTGCTGAAGCCCACGATCATTTCCTTCATCTTGTCCACATTGAGACTCAGGTTGTTACTCTCGATCCTTATGAGATTTCCCACCTCTTCCCTGTAGTGCGACCCATCAACTGCTGTGTCATCTGAAAACTTGGAGCTGGATCTGGAGATCTGGTCGTGGACAGGAGCGGCTGAGCACACAGCCCCGAGCAATATTACGGAGGGGCAGGATGTGGCAGGATCTGCGGGCACACGAGAGGCTTCTCTCTCTTTGGTTGGTTGTGGCACTGGACGAGTCGAGCCGCTTAGTGGACCTGCACAGGGCCAATGGAGGGGAACGTGTTCTTTGTGTATGTCTGGAATCCGTGAAGCAGTCCTGCTCTGCACTGCTTGTCTCATTCCTCTCTCTGTGTACAGTGTGCACCGTGGAAGGAGAGCGCGTGCTGCACGGCCAACATCAGCAGGGAGGCACACAAGGAGCAGTCCAATCTCTACAACTTTGACTGGAATCACTGTGGCACAATGTCGGAGAAATGCAAGAGGCACTTCATCCAGGACACCTGTCTGTATGAGTGCTCTCCCAACCTGGGCCCTTGGATCCAGAAGGTGAGCATCGTGCATCGTTGCCCATCAGAGTGAATGATGTTCATGGCATGACCTTTCCACATAAACTCCCTGGTCTCTGCTCTGGGACGCTGTTGAGGGAGCTTCACTCTGTGTCTGACCCCTGGAGTGTGTGATAGGACGACCCTGTGACTGTGTGATGGGTCAATGTGGAGGGAGCCTAACTCTGTATCTGACCCCGGGAGTGAGCGATGCGACTGTATGGGGGGAATTTTGCTCCATGTCTGATCCCAGGAGTATGTGGTGGGACACTACCTTTTGTTCTCAGTCTACAGTATCTGCCTTTGGGGATGCGTGACAGACCTGAGGAATAGAGGGTAATTTTTCTCTCCCTGTGACAGGTCGACCAATCGTGGAGGAAGGAACGCATCCTCCACGTGCCCATCTGCAAGACGGACTGTGTCGAATGGTGGAATGACTGTCAGAATGATGTCACCTGCAAGTCCAACTGGCACTCTGGTTGGGACTGGAGCTCCGGTGAGCACAACCGCGGACTCTGACCCTCCCACAGCCACCCCCAGTGATGGGAAATACTCAGGCTTGTTAACACGTGCTCCCAGATACCGTGATTGAGGTTGGTTTGCGAGCAGTCTAGATGGACAGCTCACACATGTCCAAGTAAGACATGGTAGGAAAGGGCAGAGTCACAGGAGAGATCAGCTGGAACAGAGCAAACGCAGCATCATATTTCATGAGGTTCCTTCAGGGGTCTGATAACAGCAGATAAAATACCTCCTTATATCTGGAGGTGAGTGATCTCACTCTCATGAATCTTCTTCCTAGTGGGAGGTGGGTGGCCGGGATCAAATGGGTCTTTTATAAGTTGCCCTCTTCTAGGCAGTGGGAGTTGTCGATGGAGGGGAGGGGGTGGGTAATCGAGTGGAGGGGGTGTGTGATGGAATCGATGGGGGGGTGTGTGTTGTAGAGTTGATAGAGGGGAGGGGGTGTGTGCTGGAGTCGATGGAGGGTAGGGGGTGTGTGCTGGAGTTGATGGAGGGGAGGGGGTGTGTGCTGGAGTCAGTGGAGTGGAGGGGGTGTGTGATGGTCGGTGGAGGGGAGCGGTGTGTGATGGAGTTGGTGGAGGGCAAGGGGGTGTGTGACTTGAGTCGATGGAGGGGATGTGTGACGGATTCGATGGAGGGGAGGGGGTGTGTGATGGAGTCGATGGAGGGGAGGGGGTGTGTGATGGAGTCAGTGGAGGGGGTGTGTGATGGGGTCAGTGGAGGGGAGGTGGGTGTGATGGAGTCGATGGAGGGGAGGGGGTATGATGGAGTCGATGGAAGGGAGGGGTGTGTGATGGAGGGGAGGGGGTGTGTGATGGATTCGGTGGAGGGGGGTGTGTGATGGAGTCGGTGGAGGGGAGGGGGTGTGTAACAGAGTTGTTGGAGGGGAGGGGGTGAGTGATGGAGTCGATGAAGGGGAGTGGGTGTGTAACAGTTGATGGAGGGGAAGGGGGTGTGTGACGAATTCGATGGAGGGGAGGGGGATGCGTGATGGTCTCAGCAGTGTTCACTACCCTCTGAAGTTTCTTATGGTCTTGGGCAGAACAGTTCCCATCCCACCCAGTGATGCGCCCTGACAGGATGGTGCATCTGTGGAAGGGAAGAGGGTGATCTGCTGAATTTTCTCAGGTCAGAGAAAGTCATGGTCCTGTTGTGCTCTCTTGGCCATTGCGTCGATGTGGATGGACCAGGCGGCAGAGATTTCTGGCGATTGAAGGGCTTCAAAATGCAGGACTGAAATAATGCTCCACCTTTCAGAGAACAGCTGGTCAATCCTGGAGCTTGTCCCTATGTGGCCTTCCTGTCAACAGATCTACCGATCTCTACCCGGACCACGCAGTCATAGGACTCACAGCCTCCTGGGAGCTGAGGTCCACAGTACCCTTCCGTAACGTCTTATCCTTGTCCTGAGACAAGATCCATGGCGTTCTGCAGCATAGACGCCCTGATCAGCCCATAATCCCTTTTTGTCCCATGTCCTTCCAAACCTTTCTGTTCATCTACCTGCCTCAACACCCTGGGAATATCCCAACTGTCCCCACCTCGACCACTTCTTCTGGCAGCTCGTTCCACTCATCCACCTCCCCTCCCTCAGTGTGAGGAAGGAGCTCCTCAGTTTCCCTTTAAATCTTTCCCTTCTCACCTTAAATTTGTGCCCTTATCCATGAAAAATTTTGTAAACCATGATAAGGTTAACCCTCAGCCTCCTGCACTTGGGGAGAAATATCCTCATCTATCCAGCCTCCCCTGATGATTCCCATCCCAGTATCATTCTCGTGAATTCTTTCTTCACCCTTTTATTATTTAATTACACTTCTCCAATAGCTGGGTGACCAAAACCGTGCACATACCGAGTCCCCTCTTACCAACGTCTTGACCAGTTGTAAACTGATATCCCTGAACCGTGCACATACCGAGTCCCCTCTCACCAATGTCTCGACCAATTGTATCCTGATATCCCTGAACTGTGCACATACTGAATCCCCTCTCACCAACGTCTCGACCAGTTGTAATCTGCTATCCCTGAACCGTGCACATACTGAATCCCCTCTCACCAACGTCTCGACCAGTTGTAATCTGCTATCCCTGAACCGTGCACATACTGAATCCCCTCTCACCAACGTCTCGACCAGTTGTATCCTGATATCCCTGAACTGTGCACATACTGAATCCCCTCTCACCAACGTCTCGACCAGTTGTAATCTGATATCCCTGAATCGTGCACATACTGAATCCCCTCTCACCAACGTCTCGACCAGTTGTAACCTGATATCCCTGAACATTCAGGGTCATATGCATTAAATGGTAGGCTATTGAGATGAGCAGAACAACAAAGGGATTTAGGAGTTATGGTAAACCTAAACAATGAAGACGCTGTTTACTTCCGGTACCGCACGGATGGCAGTCTCTTCAATCTGAGGCGCCTGCAAGCTCACACCAAGACACAAGAGAAACTTGTCCGAGAACTACTCTTTGCAGACGATGCCGCTTTAGTTGCCCATTCAGAGCCAGATCTTCAGCGCTTGACGTCCTGTTTTGCGGAAACTGCCAAAATGTTTGGCCTGGAAGTCAGCCTGAAGAAAACTGAGGTCCTCCATCAGCCAGCTCCCCACCATGACTACCAGCCCCCCCACATCTCCATCGGGCACACAAAACTCAAAACGGTCAACCAGTTTACCTATCTCGGCTGCACCATTTCATCAGATGCAAGGATCGACAACGAGATAGACAACAGACTCGCCAAGGCAAATAGCGCCTTTGGAAGACTACACAAAAGAGTCTGGAAAAACAACCAACTGAAAAACCTCACAAAGATAAGCGTATACAGAGCCGTTGTCATACCCACACTCCTGTTCGGCACCGAATCATGGGTCCTCTACCGGCATCACCTACGGCTCCTAGAACGCTTCCAGCGTTGTCTCCGCTCCATCCTCAACATTCATTGGAGCGCCTTCATCCCTAACGTCGAAGTACTCGAGATGGCAGAGGCCGACAGCATCGAGTCCATGCTGCTGAAGATCCAGCTGCGTTGGGTGGGTCACGTCTCCAGAATGGAGGACCATCGCCTTCCCAAGATCGTGTTATATGGCGAGCTCTCCACTGTCCACCGTGACAGAGGTGCACCAAAGAAGAGGTACAAGGACTGCCTAAAGAAATCTCTTGGTGCCTGCCACATTGACCACCGCCAGTGGGCTGATATCGCCTCCAACCGTGCATCTTGGCGCCTCACAGTTCGGCGGGCAGCAACCTCCTTTGAAGAAGACCGCAGAGCCCACCTCACTGACAAAAGACAAAGGAGGAAAAACCCAACACCCAACCCCAACCAACCAATTTTCATCTGCAACCGTTGCAACCGTGTCTGCCTGTCCCCCATCGGACTTGTCAGCCACAAACGAGCCTGCAGCTGACATGGACATTACCCCTCCATAAATCTTCGTCCGCGAAGCCAAGCCAAAGAAGAAGAAATAGTACCCTCAAGGCTGATACTCAGGTAGATGGTGTGGTGAAGAAGGCATTTGGAATGTTGGCCTTCATAAATCGGAGTATTGAATACAAGAGTAGGGAGGTTATGATGAAATTGTACAAGGCATTTGTGAGGCCAAATTTGGAGTACTGTGTACAGTTTTGGTCACCAAATTATAGGAAAGATATAAACAAAATAGAGAGAGTGCAGAAAAGGTTCACGAGAATGTTGGCAGGATTTCAAGGTTTGAGTTCCAGGGAAAGGTGGTGCAGACTGGGGCTTTTTTCTCTGGAGCGTAGAAGATTGAGGGGGGACTTGATAGAGGTGTTAAAGATTTTGACAGGGTCAGACAGGGTAAATGTGGATAGGCTTTTTCAATTAAGAAAGGGGGAGATTCAAACTAGAGGGCATGGTTTAAGATTGAAGGGGGAAAATTATAAAGGGAACATGAGGGGAAATTTCTTTATGCAAAGGGTGGTGGGGATGTGGAATGAGCTTCCGGCAGACGTGGTCGAGGCGGGATCATTGGTTACATTTAAGGAAAGACTGGATCGTTACATGGAGAGGAGAGGACTAGAGGGGTATGGACCGGGCGCTGGTCAGTGGGATAAGGTGGGTGGGGATTTGTTACGGCATGGACTAGTAGGGCCGAACTGGCCTATTCTGTGCTGTAAGTGGTTATATGGTTATAGCTGTAACCTGATATCCCTGAACCATGCACATACCGAGTCCCCACTCACGGACGTCTCAACCAGTTGTAACCTGATATTCCTGTTCCTGCACTGAGTGACCTGACAGATGAAGCCAGACTGGGAGCACATTCACCCTTCCCCCATTAGTGACAGGGATTTCTCAGGGGCCAACAATTTCAATTCGGCACCCCCTCCTGCACTGATCTGTCTGTCCATAGCCTCATGCACTGTCAACCCAAGACCACCTGTAAATTAGAGGAGGAAGACTTCATTTTCTGTCTGAGCCCTCTCCAATTGTTCTGCATTAACATCAACTTCTCCGGTTTCTGCTTGCCTACTCTCCATCTTTCTCCCTCTCGTTCCTTTCTCTCCTTTCCTCCAGCTCTCCACCCCGTTCCCTCTCCATTCACAGACCCATCTCCCTCCCTCTGTTTACACAGGCCCACAGGCAGGAGGTAATAGATGGATAAGGGGGGATGGCAGATCAGATAAATATAATCTTTGGTTCTGTATTAGAACCATCGAACATTACAGCACAGAAACAGGCCCCTTTGGCCCTTCTAGTCTGTGCCGAACCAATTTTTTTTGCTTGGTCTCAGTGACCTGCAGCCTGTTCCATAAGACAGCAACACTTCCTCCTCTTTAATCTATTTCTGTTCCATGACCTCTCTGCTTGTGTTTCCTCACTTCCCACGACTCTGTGCCCGTTTCCTGAGTGAATACTGATTTAAAAAAAAGATCTCCCATTTCTTTTGGCTCCAAAGGTGCCAACCACTCTGATCTTCAAGGGAACCAATTTTATTTTAAATGTACCTGTAGAATCCCTGAGGACTTTCCTTCACATTGTCGCCAAAGCAACCTCATGTCTTTTACCCTTCCTGATTTGTTTCTTGAGATTTTTCTTGCATTTTTTAATACACCTCAAATACTTCATTTGCTCCATGTTGCCTCTACCTGTTATACACCTCTCTTCTTCTGAACTAGATTCCTCAAAATCCCTTGTAAACCAAGGTTCCCTGTGCTTGCGAGCCTTGCCTTTAATCCTGACAGGAATGTACAAACTCTATACTCTCAATATTTTGCCTTTAAAGATCCTCCACTTACCTCCCACATCCTTGCCTGAAAACAACTTACCCCAATCCACACATTCTAGATCCTTTCTCATTTCCACAAAATTAGCCTTTCTCCAATTTAGAATCTCAACTCTAGGCCCAGACCTATCCTTCTCCATAATTAACTTGAAACTGGTGACAATATGATCAGTGGACCCAAAATGTTCCCCGACACAGACTTCTGTCATCTGTCTCGTCCCCTAACGGGAGATCCAGTATTGCATTCTCGTACCTATTGATTTAGAAAACATTTGACAAGCTCCAAGCCATCCAGCTCCTTTACAGTACGGGAGCCCCAGTCATTATGTGGAAAATTAAAATCCTCTCCTATCACAAGCTTATGTTTCTGCTGTTGTCTACTCTCTCTCTCTACAGATTTGCTCCTCCAATTGTTATTGACTACTGGCCGGTCTATAATACCATATAACCAATCACATCTCAGAAACAGGCCAGTTCGGCCCTACTAGTCCGTGCCGAACATCTTCTCCCACCTAGTCCCACTCACCCACATTTGGCCCATAACTCTGCACACCTCTCCTGTCCATATATCTATCCAACCTTTCCCTGAATATTAACATCGATCTCGCTTCTACCACCACCCTCTGCGTGAAGAAATGTCCCATTATATTTCCCTTACACTTTTCCCCTTTTACTATCAATCCCTGTCCTCTTGTTTGAATATCACCCACCCTCAGTGGAAAAAGTCTGTCCACATTGACTCTATCCGTCCCCCTTATAATTTTGAAAACCTCTATAAAAATCACCCCTCAACCTTCTACGCTCTAGGGAATAAAGTCCCAACCTGCTCAACTGTTCTCTGGAACTCAAACCCTGAAACCCCGGCAACATTCTCGTAAACCTCCTCTACACTCTCTCTATACTGATTACATCCTTCCTGTAATTCGGCCACCAAAACTGGACACAATATCCCAAATTTGGCTTCATCAATGACTTAGACAATTTCAACATCACATCCCAACTCCTGTGTTCTATACTCTGATTTATGAAACCCAACATACAAAATGCCTTCTTCACCACCCTATCCACATGATTCAACCTTCATAGAATTATGTTCCCTGACTCCTAAATCCCTTTGTTCCACTGCACTCTTCAATTGTCTACCATTTAACATGTATGGCCTATTTTGATTAGTCCTACCAAAGTGTAGCACCTCACATTTATCAGCATTAAACTCCATCTGCCATCTTTCAGCCCACTCTTCTAACTGTCCTATATCACCCTGTAAGCTTTGATAATCTTCCTCTGTCCACAACACTCCCAACCTTTGTATCATCTGCAAATTTACCAATCCAATTTGCCACCTTATCAAGTGTGGTCACACCTTTCCTGTTCCTCAGCTCTGCCCGTATAGCCTCAGTAGACGAGCCCTCTGGTCTGTCCTGCCTGAGCACAGCTGCGATATTTTCCCTGAAGAGGAAAATACACAAAACATTCCAAGAACACTCATGGTCCGAGGAATTAATGGAGAAGAATAATTGATGAAAATTTGATCAATTGTGTTTGGTACATTGATGGCGTTGAATGTGGATAAATCCCCTGGGTCTGATCGACTGCCTCCCAAAGTTCTCAAGAAGGTGGGCCTGGAGACAGTGTCTCCACACTCTGGATCAGTTCCTTTGGGTTGAAGAGGTATTGATGTGACACCACTTTTAACAAAAGGAGGGAGAGAGAAAAACCAGGAATAGTCGGCCGGCTCGCTTGACTTCAGTGGTGGGGAAGATTTAATTTTAATTTGGAGATACTGCACTTCGGGGCCACGAGTCCACGCCACCCCAGTCCACCCATGTGACCGATAAACCTGTGTCTTGGGAATGTGGGAGAAAAGTGGAGCACCTGGAGGAAACCCACGCAGGTCACGGGGTACAACCTCCTTACAGACTGAGGCAGATTTGAACCCTAGTCGCTGGTGCTGTCCTAATGTTGCATCAGCTGCTACATCATTGCAGAGTGGATTAGTTCAAGTCAGCGTGGATTTACGAAAGGGAAATCTTGTTGGTCAGAATAATTTTGAGGATGTCCCCAGTCAAGTGGACAGTTGATATGGTGAATTTAGACAATCAAAAGGCTCTTGATGAGGTCCCGCACAAGAGACGGTTTTGTCCAATAAGACCACGTGGTCTTTGAGGTGATATACTGACGTGGATAGAGAACCAGTTGGCAGACAGGAAGCAGAGAGTGCGAATAAATGGGTCTGTTTCAAATTGACAGGCAGTTACTAGTGGGATATCTCAATGGTCACTGGGACCCAGCTAGATACAATCTATATTGATGAGCTACATGAAGGAACGATACGTAATGGAAGAGGGTGGGTTAAGTTCTTGGGAGTCACGATCTCAGAGGATCTTTCCTGAACCTACACACTAATGGCATCATGAAGAAAGCATGTCAGACCCTCTACTTCCTCAGGAGTTTGCAGAGATTGGTATGACTTCGGAAACCCTGGCAAATTTCTACAGAGGTGTAGTGGAAAATGTGCTGACTGGCTGCATCATGGTCTGATATGGGGACACCAATACCCCTGAGCGTAAAGCCCCGCAAAAGCTAGTGAACACAGCCCAGGACATCACAGGAAAAACCCTCCCCACCATTATCTACAGGGAATGCTGCCGTCGGAGGACAGCAACAGTCATCAAGGATCCACACCACTCAGCACATGCCCTGTTCTTGCTGCTGCCATCAGGAAAGAGGTCTCGGTGCCACAAGACTCACACCAGCAGTTTAAGGAACAGCTGCTCCCCCTCCACCATCAGACTCAACAACAAACTCAATCAGGGACTCGTTTAAGGACTCTGACTTGCACCCTTTTTGATATTTTTCCCTCTCTGTATTGCAGTTTGTTTATTTATGTGTGTACGTTGAGAACAGTTTTTTCCCCCTACCAATAAGTGGTAATTCTGGTGCGCTCACAGGAAAAGAATCTCAGGATTGGATGTGATGTCGTGTATGTTCTCTAACAATAAATCTGGAATCTTGTATCTCTACGTTTGCAGAAGACACTAGGCTGGGTGAGAGTGTGAGTGGTGAGGAAGTTTCCAAGAGGCTGCAGGGTGACTTGAGCAGAGTAGGGGAGTGACCAAGAGCATGGCGGATGAAGAAGAATGTAGATAAATGTGAGGTTCTCCAATTTGGTGGCAGTAACAGGCAGGCAGCTGACCATCTGAATGATGACAAATTAGGAAAAGGGGTGGTGTAACGAGACCTGGAGATCACGGGGCATCAGTCAGTGAAGGGTGGGGAAGACCTGGGGGTCTCAGGGCATCGGTCAGTGAAGGGTGGGGAAGACCTGGGGGTCTCAGGGCATCGGTCAGTGACGGGTGGGTTGTAGGTACAGCAAGTGGATGAAGACCAGGGTTATTACCCTTAAATTAAGTCACACAGCAGAGTGACTGGTTCTTCTTGCCCACGAGCTCATGCCACCCAATTAACCTACAAACCCTGAATGTTTTGGAGGGTGGGCGGGAACTGGAGACAGGAGGAGAACATACAAACTCCTTACAGACAGTGCTGGATTCGAGCCCAGGTCACTGGTGCTGTAACAGCATTACAGTAACTGTGCCACCTGGAATCTATCCACTCATGGCAATTTAGATGAAGGGGGGGGATCTCATTGAGACGTGTAAAATCTTGATAGGACCAGACAGATTAAATACAGGAAGAATGTTCCAGATATTGGGGAAGTCCAGAACAAGGGGTCACAGTCTAAGGAGAAGGGAGAAGCCAGTTGGACTGAAATGAGAGAGACGTTTTCACTCGATGTTGTGAAATTGTGCAACTCCCGGCCACAGAAAGTTGTTGAGGCCAGTTCATGAGATGTATTCACATGGGGAGTTGAGTGTGGGTCTTGTTGGCTGAAGGTGTCAACGGGTGTGGAGAGAAAGGGGGAACAGGGGACTGAGGTCGTGTGATCGGCCACGATCGCATTGAATTGTAGTACAGGATTGAAGGGCTGAACAGCCTTCTGCTCCTATATTTTGTGATTCTTTGATAATCATGGTAAGTAAGTTGTCAGCGATGTCGTTCATATCAAAGACAAACAGCAGTGGACCCAGCACCGATCCCTGTGTCATGCCACAGACTTCCAGTCTGGGTGAGATCCCTCCACTTCACTGAGCCAGTCACCCCTGGGTCCTGTGATCTGCCCTTCCTGACCAGCGCAGCACATGGAGCCTCCCTCATGATGAAGTCCTGTTGCATGACATCCATCACTCCCTCCTCCCCCCCCCCCCCCCCCCCCCCCCCACCTTGCATCCCGGCAGTCACCTTCTCACACTAATCCAATTTAATTCTTTCACCAGGTATAAACACCTGCCCGGAAAACTCCAAGTGCCAGACATTTGCGAAGGTGTTCCCGACCCCTAAAGACCTCTGCGAGAAGTTGTGGAGCAACTCCTACACGTACACCTCCCACGATCAGGGCAGTGGGAGGTGCATCTCAATGTGGTTTGACGCTGGCACGAAGCCCAACCCCAACACGGAGGTGGCTCGCTACTACGCTGTACAGATGGGGCTGATTTCATCCTCATGCTCCTGCTCCCCCGGCCCCCTGCTCCCGCTGCTTCTCCTCCTAGCCCCCACCTTGTCCTAGCTCCCTGGGCCTGGCTGACTAGCGAGCAGCTCTCCTCGAGAACTTGCCTGGGGCCAGTCTTGGCCGCCAAGGTCACGCGCGACTTCTCCATCCTCAATTCCAATCAACTGCTTCTGCTGACCGGCTGAATCTTGGGTGCAGGAGAGGGGTTAAGGACATCTGCTTCCACCTTCCCAGAATGTCCCAAGGAGCTTCTCGACAGCTGGACCATCTTTGAAGAGCTGTTGCAATGTAGGGAGCGCAACCCCCTCCCTGTCACTGTGCACAGCAAGATCTCACAAACAGACGCATCAGTGTGCTTGGAATGCTTGCCTGGGATTGGGTGGTGGGGGGGGGGGGGGAGTAAATGTTTGCCTCTGGGTACTGGAGAGTGTTTCTATTTTGTCCCCAAGGTTGTGGGGTCCGTGGCAATTGACCCCAAAGAGCCAAAGGAGCTCGGTGCAAGTCTTAGCGAAGTCGGACTCCTGAGGAAGGGTCGTTCCCTGCAACCTCCCTGCACTTCCTCAGCTCCTCTCCCTGTGGCCTCATCCAGAGGGAGAACCAATGGCAGGTCCAGTGTTTCAGAGGTAGAATAAGACCATAAGGTATAGGAGCGGAAGTAGACCATTTGGCCCATCCTGTCCGCTCCGCCATTCCATCATGAGCTGATTCATTCTCCCACTGCCCCACTCCCCTTCCTTCTCCCCAGAACCTTTGATAGCCTGAATATTCCAATACCGATTAATCTCTGCCTTAAACACACCCAACGACTTGCCTCCGCAGCTGCCCACGGCAGCAAATTTCACAGGTTCACCCCACTCTGGCTGGAGGAATTCCTCCACATATCTATTTTAAGCAGGCACCCTTCAATCCTGAAGTTGTGCCCTATTACCCTGGACTCCCCCACCGTGGGAAACAGCTTTTCCACATCTACTCTGTCCATACCTTTCAACCTTCACAATTCTTCAATGAGGTCTCCCCTCATTCTTCTGAAGAGTTCATACATTTTTAATGTAGAGAAACAGCATGATCACAGACCCTTCTCACCCATGCCCCCGTGCTTCCCAAATACGCCCGTGTAACCAATAAATCTGCACCTTTGGAACATGGGAGGAAACCCACACAAGTCACAGGGAGAACGTACAAACCTCTCACCGACAGCGACGGACCTTTGCACACAGGCTCATCGTCATTGTGGGAGAACAGCCAGAGTGGTTTTCCACAAGTCGCCGAATATTTCACCCTCTCCCTACAACCCCCTCCCCTCCAAGTTTGTGGACACCTTCTGCACCACCCCTTCCCACACTCAAATTGACCTCCCGCCCCCTCCTGCAACACCCAGTACCTCTCTATGCTCTTGCCAGCTGGGTTCACCGGCTGCAGAGACTCTCCCCTGGAGAGGGAGATCATGGTGTGAGCCCAACACTCCCTTTTGTTCAGGGTCATTTTGTCTGGTTCGATTTGCACTGCAACATCCTACAAGGTGCATCCGTGAACGGTTGGCAAACACAGTTGGGTGTCTCCATCTATTTATTCCTTCCACTGGAACCCCTCCCCCACCGTGAACTCCCACCACTAGATTTCTCATGTCGACAAAAGAACCCCCTCCCTCCTACTCCAGATGATGAGGTGACCCCACATCTGGCCTCAGACCAGCCACTTGCTCCCCGTTATTTGTCCCTGGGGTAAACATCGTGCAGCTTGTGCGCACTCTGGTGTGGCTGCAACCTTCTTTCCTCTCTCTGTTGGGTGACAGAAAATGGGTTTTGGAACGTCCGCTCCTCTGTGGCTCGTCAGGAACTGTTTTGATTACCACTGGAGGATTCAGTGGTTCGTTGACCTGACGTGCATTTGTAACTAATTGTTTAATATTTTATTCAATATTTTTAATATATATGCATTCAAATACATCTCAAAATACAAATGTAAATGTATTTAATATCAAATACATGATGATGGATACCAACACCCCTTCCGCCCACCCCACTACATTCCCAAGAAAAGTTAAAAGACAAAAAAGTATAGAATTAAGTGTTAAGATGGAAAATAATAGTGAGAATGGTCTGTTGAAAGTGTTAGTCCCATCTGGATTAACATTCATACCAGTTTTAGAATTAATGGGGCTCCAATCTTAAAGGCTAAGAACATAAAGAAATCTAAAAAAATTAAAAGTTTATTTTTTGTAGACACAGGTGCCAAATTTGTAAAAATATCATATTTTTCTTTAAATTATATATAATTTTCTCAAGGGGAACACAACCGTACATTTCCCCACTCCATCGTTCCAATCTCAGATTTCCAAGCAAGTGCAATACATTTTCTGGCTACTTCTAATGCAATTTTAACAAATTCTCTGGTATTCATTTCAATTTAGGTTTGTTACCTATAAAAAATAATTCTGGATTTTGTGGAAATTGGACTCCTGTAATTTGTTCTAAGAAATTGCCTAATTCCAGTCGGAAATGTTCAATGGTGGCCAAATGCTGGAATTAAATATTTAGGTATTAAGGTGGATAACAATTTAAATAATTTATATAAATTGAACAATTTGTCATTACTCAATAAAATTAAGGAGGATTTGAATCGATGGAATAACACCTATAACTTCAGCAGGGAGAGTAAATTGTATTAAGATTAATATTTTCCCTAGAGTTCAATATCTTTTTCAATCGATCCCCATCTCAATTCCTCAAAAATGTTTTTTAAGGACTTGAATATGAGTGTTAGAAAGTTTTTATGGAAAGGGAAAATGGTGAGAGTTTCTTTGGAAAAAAATTGTCTTGGAAGTTTGAATTGGGAGGTTTACAACTTTCTCACTGTTCGAACTATTATACGGCAGTTCAGTTGAGATTTATAATGTACTGTTGGGTGTAAATAAAATTGCTGCTTGGGTTAATTAGAACTTAGTTAAATAGGAGATATTAATATACAGTATTTTATTTTCAAGTGGAATTCAAATTTATTGGTGGAAAGCAGAGTTGCACTGGTTTTAAAACATCTGATTGAATTATGGAATAAAGTTGATTATGGAGAAGGCGCAAAAGGTTTAATGGGTTATTCCATTTTCTATAGATAATCAATTTTTGAGGACTTGGATGTAATGGGTATTGAGAGGAAAGAGGATTGTTTTAAAGCTGGAAGATTCATAACATTTGAACAAACGAATAAATTTAATGGGGGGGGCATGGTGTGATGGCGTAGATGGGAGACGTGCGAAGACACCTCTCCCCTCAGAACTATTAGAAACCCGATTTTAAAGTTTTTGAAAACTTTTTAAAATATTGAGTATAAAGCTAATGTATTTTTGAAGGCAATATAATGAGGAAGATAAATGCACAAACTAGAAAAAAAATGAATGACTCAGAAACAACTTTCAAGTACTGAAGAACTTGGGCCTACCTTCGAGATGGAGCCTGGGGAGGCAATTTCTGTTCATCTGAGACCACAACGGCAGTCCCTGGGGAAGATGGCGCCGGAGCCCGAAGACATCCTCATTCCGAGTATGAGGAGCAACCGCACATGCGTGAGACTTCGCGCATGCGCACTAGACCGAGTTCAACCTGTGAGCAGGGGGACACGATCTCTCACGGTCCAATGAACCTAGACCCGCGGGCAGGTTGAAATTATGTTAATATTGATGGAGGAGGAAGAAGGAGACATTGTAGGGGGACTGGAAGAGGAAGATCTGTACTAGGGTAGATATCTTATGAAGATAAGAAGAAACTAATAATCAAGGGTAGGCTTTTAAGCAGATGCAAGGGAAGTTTAAATCTGATCCTCATTCAGGTTCAACAAGTCAATGTGGCAAAGTGTCTGAAGCTGCTGGATAAAGTGCAAGACAAATTTAAGATTGAAGAGGATTTTCATGATTGTCAGGATGTAGAACAATGTAAAGAAAAGATGGGACAGATGGAGGATTCATTTACTGGATGGGAAATTCAGAGAAATGATTTATTGAAGAAGACCGATGCTCTGGAGAATCAAAGCCGAACAAATAATATCAAAATTGTTGGTTTACCAGAAGATATTGAGGGTCCAGATCCAGTTCAATTTTTCCAGAAATAGATTCCTGAAGTTTTAGGGGAAGAATATTTTCCAAATGGTTTGGAATTAGATAGAGCGATTAGAAAAAAAGCCTCACCCTGGATAGGCACCACACTCTATACTGATCAGGTGTTGCACTACGAAGATAGTGGAAACAACCTTGCTGATCCTATCTCATCTATTCCTTTCATAATTGTATGTTTCTTTTCTCCAGAACTGCACACACTACTCCAGTTGAGGCCTCATCAGTACCCTATACAGTTGCAGCAGGACCTCCCTGCTCTTAAAACCTCCTGCAATGAAGGCCAACATTCCTTTTGCCTTCCTGATAGCCCACTGCATCTGCAAACCAACCTTTTAATGATTCATGATTTAACCTTTTAACAATTCCTGATCCCTCTGCATGCTGCAATCTGGCAAAAGTCAACCTCACAGTTGTTTTAATTAGAACATAGAACATTCCAGCACAGTACAGGCTTTCAGCCTCTGATGTTATACTGACCTATGTGAATCAACTCCACAATAATCTAACCCTTCCCTACCTCACACCCACAACCCTCTATTTTTCTTACATCCATGTGCCCGTCTAAGAGTCTTTTGAATGTCCATATTGTACCAGCCTCCACAAATTCCACCCCCCCCCCCAACCAAGGCATTCTAGGGTCCCACTACTCTGTTAAAAAAAAACCTTACCTCTCCTCTGAACATCCCTCCGCTCACCTTATCCAGATGACCGCTAATATTTAGACCATTAGACATAAGAGGAGAAATAGGCCATTCAGCCCATCAAGTCTGCCCCACCATTTAATCATGAGCTGATCCTTATCCCCACTCAACCCCATTGCCTGGCCTTCTCCCGATAACCTTTTTAAATACACCCAATGACCCAGCCTCCACAACCACCTGTAGGAACAAATTCCATAGATTTACCACCCTCTGGCTGTAGAAATTCCTCTGCATCTCTTTTCTAAGTGGACACCTTTCAATGCCCTTTGCTGTTGTTGCCCTGGGAAACAGGTGCTGACTGCACACCCTATCTAAGTCCCTCATAATCTTATGCACCCCGATGGGCGACATGGTTAACGCAATGCCTTTACAGCGTCCACTATGGGGACCAGGGTTCGAATTCAACACTGTAAAGAGTTTGTACGTTCTCCCTATGTCTACATGGATTTTTCCCGTGGACTCCAGTTTCCACTCACCCTTCAAAAACTTACCAGGGGTTTTTGGTCAATCGGGTGTTATCGGGCAGAACAGGCCAGAAGGGCCTGTAACCGTGCTGTACGTATGTCTAAAATTTGTAAGTTGCCTCTCATGTTTTGTTGCTCCACAGAGAAAACCCATTGCACTGTTAACTTGGCCTCATGATTGAATTTCTTTCCTCTGGGGCCCCTCTGTGCACTTCCAGGCAGACAGCACGCTCAGCTGCCAATCTCTACCCATCATCACAAATTGGTCATCTCTCCTTGTGACGTTTGACCTGCATTCTATCACAGATGTTCGCAAGACCATAAGATATAGGACAGTACTTCTCAACCTTTTTTTCCACTCACATACCACCTTAAGTAATCCCTTAATAATCACAGAGCACCCACGGCATTTGTCCTGGATGGTGAGTTGTTGAAACGGCACATCCGGGTAAGTGGGGAAGGTTCCCTCACACTCCTGACCTGTGCCTTAGAGATAGAGGTATATCTGCACTGACAATCGTATTAATAAAAAAATCCAAAATATAAGTACATTAAAAGCAAGTTGTAACAAAAACCTTTTCTCTATTTTTAACAGTACCCATCCACCGCTCTGCTCCGCACAAGCAGTGAGGAGGTTTATTGTGCGATTACGACAGTGTGAATGGATCTTGCTTTTGGACTTCAATAGAGCAAAGTGATTAAAGGAATAAAGGATTTCTCAAAATACCCCACTGAAAAATCAGTCCACAGATGTTGATCAGATTCTTTTTTCCTATTACATGGATGGTGGGAATGGCAGCCATTTGCAGAATGTGAGTCATCAGGGAAGCCAGCAGTATCCCTGATGACTTCATCTGCGAGAAGTGCATCCAGCTGCAGCTCTTAACAAACCATGTTAAGGAATTGGAGCTGGAGTTGGATGAACTCCGGATCATTTGGGGGGCTGAGGGGGTGATAGACAAGAATTACAGGGACACTATCACACCCAAGAAGGTCATCACGCAACAGTTAGAGATTATGTGAAGGCTGTATGTAAAGTCAGAAATCAATGGGTTGAACGTGGTGGAAATGTTCTTGGGTGTATCTATTTCAATGCAGGGAGTGTTGTAGGAAAGGCAGATGAGCTTAGAGCGTGGATTGGCGCATGGATTAACGACATTTTGGCCATTAATGAAACTCGTTTGGAGGAGGGTCAGGATTGGCAGCTCAATGTTCCAGGCTTCCGTTGCTTCAGATGCGATAGAACAGGGGGGAGGAGTGACATTGCTTGTCAGGGAAAGTATCACAACTGCTCTAGCAGTACATATGGGTGGAGCTGAGGAACGGGAAATGTATGACCACACTCATGGGGGTCTATTATAGGCCTCCCAACAGTCAATGAGAATTGGAGAAGCAAATCTGAAGAGAGATAGCAGAGAGGAGATATTAACTTTCCACATATTGACTGGGACTCCCATACTGTAAAAGAGCTGGATGGCTTAGAGTTTGTCAAATATGTCAGGAAAGTTTGCTGAATCCATATATAGAGACACCAAGTAGAGAAAGTCCAATGCTGGATCTCCTATTCGGGAACGAGACAGGTGACAGGAGTATGTGTAGGGGAACATTTTGGGTCCAATTTCAAGATACTTATGAATAAGGATGGGTCTGGGTCTTGGGTCGAGATTCTGAATTGGAGAAAGGCCGATTTTGAGGAAATGACGAAGGATCTAGGAAGAAGAGTGGTTTGGGGAGTTGTTTTCGGGCAAAGATGTGCGAGGTAAGTGGAGGACCTTCAAAGGTGAATGATTGAGAGTGCAATGTTTGTACGTTCCTGTCAGGATTAAAGGCAAGGTTAACAGGCAGAGGGAACCTTGGTTTTCAAGGGATATTGGGGATCTGGTTCGAAAGAAGAGAGGTGGATAACAGGTAGAGGCAACATGGAGCAAATGAGGTACAAGAAAAACCTCAAAAAAGAGATCAGGAAGAAGACACGAGGTGGCTTTGGCGACAACGTGAAGGAAAATCCTCAGGGTTTCTACCAGAATTTTAAAAAAAAATTAAAGTTTTCCATACACATAATCATAACCAAATATAAAGTGTAATAATCAATTAATATCAAATCCATTACATGATGATATAAATGCCAACTCCCACCCCCCCCCCCCACCAATCAAATCCCAAGAAAAGGCAAGAGAAATAAATGAAATGAAAGCAAGAAAAGACATAACAAAAAAGTAAGAAGACCAGAATCGAAACTTGGTTGCTAGAGGATGGTCTCACCACACGGTATTAGTTGGTTATATCTTTTAAGAAAGTTAATGAGGTTTTGGAACTTAAGGAAAGGGTCTATAAATGAATTTCTTCAATTTGTAAATACAGGCACCAAATTTTCAAAAGTACATCATACTTATTTCTCAGATTATAAATGACCTTCTCCAAAGGGACGCAGCTGTGCATCTCTGCATTCCCTCGCTCAATACCCAGGTGGGTGTCCACTTTCCATCTTACTGCTCTACATTTTCTTGCTACTGCTAAGGCAATCTTTACAAATTCTTTTTGATATATAGATAATTTCAATTTGGGTCTTATCCCTTCAATATTACTTAGTAAAAATAACATTGGATTTTGTGGAAATTTAATTGCTATAACCCATTCTAAATAAATTGCCAAGTTTGACCAAAACGGTTTCACTTTGGAGCAATACCAAGAAGGATGTAAAAAGTGCCTCCTTCCTGACCACATCTAAAACACATCTGATAGATCAGACTTCAATTTATTTAAATTTTGGTATAAAAGGTATAATTATATTGAATAAAAAACTATATTGAACTAAGCTATATCATTTATAGCATTTGTCATACTATGTCAGCACAAAACTGATCAATTTATATCATCAATATTAGTATTTAAATCTGTCTCCCACCGTTGTCTAGACCTGTTTAAAAGTCCCCTTCTGCAATAAACATAGCCAAACAAAATAAATTTCTTGATATATCTACTATGTATCCACATTTCTACATGTCAATAATGACATTGTTAGACCCAATTTATCTCTTAAATAAACCTATAGTTGATAATGACAACAAAAAAGGGAATTATTTTGTATCCCATACTTATGTTTTAATTGTTCAAATTACATTAAATTTCTTCTTTCATAACCATCTTCTATATATCTAATTCCTTTCCAAGATCAAATACTTAAAAATTGATATCCATTGAGAATGAAATGAGTCGATTTTGTATCAAAGGCATTTTAGGTAGGGGGGGCACTCCTCATTCCAATTCTTTATTTACTTCATTCCAAATGTTAATCAATTGTTTCAACAAGGATGCTTCCCTCTACCCAGATAATAATTTTGATTCCCGTTTATGTATAAAATCTTCCAATTTCCTCTCTCCTATTTTAATCCAGGCTGGTTTTCTTCCTCATCAAAAAAAATGTCAAAAATCTCAATTGAGCTGCCTTATAATAATTTTTAAAATTTGGTAATTGCAAATCTCCTAACTCCAATTTCCATATCAATTTGTCTAAAGAAACTCCTGCTATCTTATCCTTCCAAAGATCATTTCTAATGTATTTATTTAATTCTTGAAAAAAACTTTTGCAGTATCATTATTGATAATGTTTGAAATAAATATAGTACCCTAGCAAAATATATTCATTTTGACACAATTAATCCTACCCAGTAATGTTATTGGCAACATCTTCCATTTATTCAAATCTTCCCCAATTTTCTTAAGTAAAGGTACATAATTCAATTTATATACATTCTCTAACTTATTTTATCACATTCATCGGCCATTTAATTGGGGTAACTTGTTGATACTGTGTGTAATCCCCTACAGAGCGGGACATAATTTCCCAATTGTTATATGGTTATATAATTCTCTCAAACATCTTAAACAAAAAACCCCATTCTAATTTATCAAATGCTTTTTCTGAATCCAAAGCCAATGTCACACTTAAATCTCCCCTCTTCTGTGCTAAGTAATCCAGTTACATTATCTGCAGATATTCTCTTTTTCACAAATCCTGTCTGATCCATATTTATCAATTTTGGTAAAAACTTCATCAATCTATTAGCTAAGATTTTTGCAATCCTCTTGTAGTCTACATTTAACAAGGAAATTGGTCTTTAGGATGATGGTTCCCGGCGCATGCCTGTCCTAATACATCCATAAAATAAGGAATCAATAAGTCTTTAAATTCTTTGTAAAATTCAGGCAGGAAACTATCCTCTCCTGGAGATTTATTACTTTGTAATGAGGTCAATTCTTTCCCCACCTCTGTTGATGTGAAAGGGGCATCCAACTCCCTTTGCTCTTGTAAAATTAACATTAGCCTTATTTGTGACAAAAAATCTATTTTATTATCATCTCTCTGCAACTCAGATTTATGTGACTGAGAATAAAATTGTTTAAAATTTCATTAATTTCATAGGGTTTATAAGTGATCACATTGAACTCTGTTTTAATTGCATTAATAGTTCTTGAAACTTGTTCTGTTTTCAATTGCCAGTCAAGAACCTTATGAGCCCTTTCATCCAATTTATACCTCTGCTTAGTTCTTGTTATTGTTTTCTCTGTTCTACATGTTTGTAATGTATTACATTGGAGTTTCTTATTTATATGCCTTCCTCAGAAACCTGTCTAGACATCTCTTTCTCCAATTGATCCAATTCTTTAATGTAATCCTTCTTAATTTTAGACATATATCTTATTTGTCCCCTTAAATACACTTTAATTGTATCCCACAACATAAGCTTATCATTAACCGAATTAGTCTGAAAGAAAATTTGAATTTCCCTTCTAGGAAAGTCACAAAAATCTGGTCTTTTTAATAACATTGAATTAAATCTCCATCTATAAATGGATTGTTCTTTATCTAACTTAGTAATGGTCAGGGAGTGCAGAGGCGATTCACCAGGCTGATACCTGGAATGGCAGAAATGACTTATGAGGAAAGATTGCGCAAATTGGGATTGTACTCCCTGGAGTTTAGAAGATTGAGAGGGGATCTCATAGAGACATATAAAATTCTGGCAGGACTGGACAGAATGGATGCAGATGGGATGTTTCCAAGGATGGGAAAATCCAGAACCCGGGGCCATGGTTTGAGGATAATAGGCAAAGATGACCATTTAGGACCGAGATGAGGAGGAATTTCTTGACCCAGAGGGTGATGAATCTGTGGAATTCATTGCCACAGAGGGCAGTAGAGGCAGGTTCATTAAATCTATTTAAGAGGGAATTAGATCTATTTCTTCAGTATGAGAGTATTAAAGGTTACGGAGAGAAGGCGGGGACGGGGTACTGAACTTTAAGATCAGCCATGATCTCATTGAATGGCGGAGCAGGCTCGAAGGGTCGAATGACCTACTCCTGCTCCTATCTTCTATGTCTATATCTAAAGGTGAATGATGAGATAAAATTCTTGCTTTATAGTCAACTTGATTGACTCCATTGTGAAGATGTGATGACATTAAAAACAGATTCATCCTTGAATAAGAATCATGCCTATTTGAATAAAAAGTGTAATCTCTTTCTCGTCGACAAATTCTTCTCCATATATCAATTAAATTCAAATATTTCATAATATTAAGGTGGTTTTCACTGCTTTGGCCTTGTCACTGCTCTAGATGATCTATCTAAAACAGAATCTAGACAAAAATGAAAATCCCCAACTATTAAAATATTCTAATGTGCTACTGGAAAATTAAGACATTTTTCTCTAATAATTTTTTTGTCATCTACAGTTGATGCATATACATTCAAAAAAGTCCAGAGTTCTGAAAAAAATTGACAATGAACTATACATAGCTTCCTACAGTCAAAAATAAAGGAAAAAAAAACAAGATAAAACAAAAATCCCTCCCCCCCTCATTTAATGATATTTAAATATTATATAACATTACTCCTCTCCATTTTGTGGCTACTGCCACAAATACAGACATGAGTCAATAGAGTCAGTCCATAAAACCTCCAACATCCCCGGATGTTTACCATTATCCATCTCGTCTATGCAAAAAGTAAAGATTAAAAAAACTATATTTATCAAAACATTTTCAAACTTCCTCTTGCTGCCTAACTAGTAGAGTTTCAACAAATTCTTCTGCCCGAACATGATCTGTAAACAACTTGTTCTGTCCTCCTTGCAGGAAAATCTTCAAAGTAGCTGGATGATGCAGAATAAACCAGAAACCCTTTTGCCATTGGGCAGTTTCACCGTGTTAAATGCTTTTTTTTCCTCTTCAACAACTCCAAACTTGTATCAGGATAGAAAAATATCTTTGTTCCATGAAATTCCAATGGACCTTGTCAATCTTTAGCACCGGGCATTGCTAGAGCCAATATTTTCTCTCTTCCTTGATGTTAGAGACATTTTATAAGTATAGATCTTGGCTTCTGAACTGGAGGAGTTTGCAGTCTCAAGGCTCGATGTGCCCTTACAATTTCATAATATTTTCAAATTTATCTGGTCCCAGCGCCTCCAGACTCCATTGCTGAAAAAAAACTTAACACATCATCACCTTTCTCACCTTATTTAAGGCCAACGATTTTAATATTATTTCTTCTATTAAAATTCTCTAGTAGATTAACTTTCTCTCAAAGTTGCTTTTTCTCAATGGCCATACATCAGTATCATTCTCCACATTCACCATTCAATCCTGTATATCTTTCATACTGGCCTCCACAGTTTGACTCTTTCATCCATGTTGTCTAATTTATTTTTCAATTTCTGGACAATAGCAAAATATTTCATTATTCGCTAATCTGAATCTTTTATATTTGCTTTTATTTCACTCAGTTCTTTTAGTAATTGGGCATTTGTACATTCTTGTAGCATTTTCAGTTTCCTACTTTTATCTTTACAAACTCTTATCTGTCTTGTCGCCTCCTCTTCTTGATCTTCTTCCTCTTTATCGATGGCCTGCGAATCGGACCGAGAAATCTTCTCTTCTTCCTGGAACAATGCTGGGTATATATTACAGTCAGCAGAGACACTGCTGGGTCCAGCGACATCTTGGAGCTCTTCCAGTCTGCGCATGCGCATCTGCATGTGCAGTTCGACTTCTTCCTCGATGCCATCACCCCGGAGAGACGGTTGTGATGGTGCTGTGGAGCATCGAATGGCCCCGTAGGGACATGACTCACTTTGGGATCTCTCACTTCAGCTCCTAGGTCCATGGAAACAGAAGGCCTATTTCTTTATCTTGTCGTTATAATGTCTGTGGTGGTCCACCGCTGGCCTATTGCAAGGAGCAACCTCTGGCTGTCAATCAGTTGGCCTGAATGGATCAAGCCCCACCTGGTCAGGTGTCAATCACCCTCTGGGATATAAGCCTGTGCCGGCGTCCGAAGTCTCTCTCAGAGTTACTACAGCTACAGCCAGTCTGACTCTGTGGAAGTCTTTGAGGACTGTTGCACAGTCTTTACCTTGTGTGTGTCTGATTCTGGCTAACAGTCCGCCACAATCTGTGTTGGCGGCGGGCCAGCAGTGGTCTTCGTTCTTTTAGTTAACATATTTAAAACATTGTAAAAAGATTCTGAAGCAGTTTTTAATAAGTTTGGTTAACTATACTTTATCTAATTAGCACTTTTTTTTAAACTAATTCCCAGGAGAGTCGAAATTCCACATCCTGACTCTACTTCATCATGAGATGTCCCCCCTCTACAAGAATATTAAGAGCAAAAGGATAGTAAGGGACAAAATTAAAGATCAGAGTGGTCAGCTTTGTATGGAGCCAAAAGAGAAGAGGGAGATCTTAAATAGGTTTTTTGCTTCTGTATTTACTCAGGAAATAGGCATAGAGACCAGGGAAGTGACTAAAAGAAGCAGTGAGATCATGGAACTAAACAGATTAAAGAGGAAGAGGAGGTGCTTTCTGTTTTAAAGCAAATAAAGGTGAATAAATTCCCATGACCTTCCAAGATATTCCTTCAGACCTTGAGAAAGGCAGGTGTAGAAATTGCAAGGGCTCTGGCAGAAATATTTTAAATGTTCTTAGCCACAGGTGAGGTGCCAGAGGACTGGAGGGGAGCTGACGTTGTCCCATTGTTTAAAAAAGGCTCCAAAAGTAACCCTGGAAACTATGGGGTGGTGAGCTTGATATCAGTAATAGGTAAATTATTGAAAGGTGTTCTAAGAGAACAAAGGACTGATTAGGAATAGGCAACATGGCTTTGTGCGTGGTAGGTCATGTTTAACCAGTCTTATAGTGTTTTTTGAGGAGGGTTGATGAAGGAAAGGCTGTGGATGACGTTGTCCACGTGGACTTTAGCATGGCCTTTGACAAAGTGCCACATGACTTGTTAGGAGGGTTCAGAAGCTCGATATTCATGGTGAAGTAGTGAATTAAATTATACAATGGCTGTATGGGAAAAGCCAGAGAGTAGTGATGGATGATTTCTTCTCAGTCTGGAGGCCTGTGACTAGTGGTGTACCTCAGGGATCGGTGCTGGGGTCATTGTTGTTTGTCATCTATATCAATGATCTGGATGATAATGTGATAAATTGGATTACCAAGTTTGCAAAGATAGGTGGTGTAGTGGACAATGAGGAAGGTTTTCAAAGCTTGTAGAGGGATCTGGACTAGCTGAAAAATGGCCAATGGAATTTAATGCAGACAAGTGTGAGGTGTTGCATTATGGAAGGACAAAACAAGGTAGGACATACATAGTAAATGGTCGGGCACTGAGAATTGAGGTGAACAGAGGAACCTGGGAATACAGATACATAATTCTCTGAAAGTGACATCACAGGTGGACAGGGTTGTAAAGAGATCTTTTAGCATATTGGCTTTCAAAAATCAAAGTATTGAGTACAGGAGTTGGGATATTATGGTGAGACACTGCTAAGGCCAAATTTGACATATTGTGTGAAGTTTTGGTCATGTAAATACAGAAAAGATATCAAAAAGATTGAAAAAATGCAGAGAAGATTTATTCAGATGTTGTCAGAACTTGAGGAACTGAGTTACACAGGTTAGGACCTTATTCCCAGAACGTAGAAGGATAAGGTGAGATTTGATGGAGGTAAACAAAATCATGAGGCATAGAGATAAGGCTTTTCCACTGAGGTTGTTAGTTAAAACCAGAGGACATGGGCTAAGGGTGAAAGGGGAAACGTTTAGGGGAACATGAGGGGGAACTTCATCACACAGAGAGTGGTGGGAGTGTGAAACGAGCTGCCAGCTGAAGTGGTGAATATGGGCTCAATATTAACATTTAAGAAGAATTTGGACAAGATCCATGGATGGGAGGGGTTTGGAGGGATACGGACTGGGTGCAGGTCAGTGGGACGAGGCAGAATAATAATTCAGCACAGACTAGAAGGGCAAAGTGCTTAAATTTTCTGTGGTTCTAAACTCAGCTGCCATCCAGCCCACTGCAGTTTGTGTCTCACCCCATTCACAGAGGCAGGGCAGGCATTTGAAACCTTTTCCCCAAGGCACAGGTGTCCAAAAATAGAGAGCGGAGGTTTAAAAATGTAGGTTTCAAATGGAGATGAAGAGAAACGGCTTCTCGCAGGGAGCAGTGAATCTGTGGAATTTTTTTCCGAAGAAGAGAAAAGGAGGCCATCTCATTGAATGTATTTGAGACACAGATAGATAGACCTCTTCAGAGTCGGGAAATTAAAGGTTATGGGGAACCTTTAATAAGTGGAGACGAGTCCACGGCCAGATCAGCCGTGATATTATTTAATAGTGGAGCAGGTTGGACAGGCCGCTTGGCCGCCTCCTGCTCCAGTTTAGGCCTATCCGTAGGCAGCAGGACTGCTGACAGCCAGGCACACCACCTCACTCATGTTGATTCTTGGGCATGGAGCTCCTGTTGCTCTCGCAACGACTGAGCACACTGTTGTCTAGGGGACACAGCCTCAAGATTTGGGGGGGACAGTTTGACTTGGTACAGAGATGAGAAGGAACTGCTTCTCCCAGAGAGCGGCGAATCTGTGGAATTCTCTGACCAAGGAAACAGTGGAGGATACCTCATTGTTCAAAGACAGATTTATGGTCGGAGTACATACATAACATGCAACCCTGAGAATCTTTTTCCTGCAGGCCAGGCAGAATTTCTGTATTATATTTTGAACACTTTATAAGACAACATTTCTAAAACATCAAACATTTTCCTTATTCTCCTATTTAAAACTTCTTTAACCCCATTCTCCCCTCCCCCTCCTGAGTTGCCCTTTATCCCTTGCCGGGCAACCACATCTCCCCTCTCCATTTGGATTTGCGAATTCACTCGCAAACGTCAACTGATTTTGCAGTGACCGTAACTCCTCACTCTTTTAATTCCCTCCTTATTCCCTCTATTCCCTTTCATTCCCTTATTAATTCTTATCTATACTCTATATATTTTCCTCTAAATACGGATACATTCATGTATACACACATATACATACACATCTATATATATATATATATATATATATATATACACCCATATACACACATACATATAGTTCGTGGTCATTTTTATTCTCATTACACGTCTTCATCTCTCTGCTTGTTTTGTAGTTGTTCTGCAAATTTTCGTGCTTCCTCTGGATCCGAGAATAGTCTGTTTTGTTGCCCTGGAATAACTATTTTAAGTACCGCTGGGTACTTTAACATAAATTTATATCCTTTTTTCCATAAGATGGTTTTTGCTGTATTGAACTCCTTCCTCTTCTTCAGGAGTTCAAAACTTATGTCTGGATAGAAAAATTTTTTTTGACCTTTGTATTCCAGTGGCTTTTTGTCTTCTCTTACTTTCTTCATTGCTTTCTCCAATATATTTTCTCTTGTTCTATATCTTAAAACTTTTACTAAAATGGATTTTGGTTTTTGCTGCGGTTGTGGTTTCGGGGCTAATGTTCTATGTGCCCTCTCTATTTCAATTTCTTCCTGTAATTCTGGTCTTCCCAGGACCCTGGGGATGCAATCTTTTATAAATTCTGTCATATTCTTGCCTTCTTCATCTTCCTTAAGGCCCACTATCTTTATATTATTTCTTCTATTATAGTTTTCTATTATATCTATCTTCTGAGCTAACAGCTCATGTGCCTCTAACTTTTTTATTAGATTCATCTAATTTCTCTTTTAAGTCCTCTACTTCCATTTCTACAATTATTTCTCGTTCTTCCATATTTTCCACTCTTTTTCCTATCTCTGATATGACCATTTCTATTTTATTCATTTTTTCTTCTGCACTCTTAATTCTTCTTTTTATCTCATTAAATTCTTGTAATTGCAGGCATCACGTGAATGAATAGTGGCCGGACGGTGAACTCCAGCCCTCTCCAGAAAAGTTGGAAAAAACAAAGGAAAACACAAAGGCACAAAAATAAAAATTAAAGAAAAGTGAGTATAAAGGTGGAAAGAAGATGGCGACGAAAAAAGAAAAATCGAAATCAACAGTAAGAAGAGAGGAAGAGAAGTCAACGGAAGAAGGAGGAGAAGGCCTTACCTGTTCGAAGAGGCCCGCGGTGGAGAGAGAAACCCGCTCCCTCAGGTCGGTAGAAAGTGGACTACAAAAATGGCTCGCTGAGCCGAGTAAAAGTGCGCAACCGCGCATGCAAAAAAACACACCGACGGGAGGGGTGACCAGCTGGGGAGTCGATCTCCACAGCTGGCAATGACAGCTGCAGAACACCTGCAGCAAGAGGAGAACATAGAAGACAACAAAAACAAGAAAGAAGAGAAGAAAAGGGCAACAAAGAAACAACAGATGGCCAACCCAGAGGAAGAAGAAGAGGAAGAGGACAGTGAAATAGAAGAAGAAGGGAAAGGCAAGATAAAGGATTTACTTTCTCTTATTAAAGAATACATGGAGTCATTTAAAGAATGGCAAGCGCAAGAATTTAATGATTTAAGAAGAAGAATAAACAATACAGAAGAGAAAATGAATAAAATAGATATGACCTTATCAGAAATGGGAAAAAGAATGGACAAGGTGGAAGAACGAGAAGCAGCAGTAGAAATGGAGGTAGAGGACTTAAAAAAGAAATTAGAGGAATCTAATAAAAAAGTTATAGAGACACAAGAACTGTTAGCTCAGAAAATAGATATAATGGAAAATTATAACAGAAGAAATAACATAAAGATAGTGGGCCTTAAGGAAGATGAAGAAGGCAAGAATATGAGAGAGTTTATAAAAGATTGGATCCCTAGGATCCTAGGATGTCCAGAACTACAGCAAGAAATGGAAATAGAAAGGGCACATAGAGCATTGGCCTTTAAGCCACAACCACAACAAAAGCCAAGATCTATTTTAGTAAAATTCCTAAGATATACTACAAGAGAAAAGGTACTGGAGAAGACAATGGAAAAAGTAAGAGAGGGCAACAAACCACTGGAGTATAAAGGGCAAAAAATCTTCATTTATCCAGATATAAGTTTTGAACTCCTGAAGAAGAGAAAGGAGTTCAATACAGCAAAGGCGATTTTATGGAAGAAAGGGTATAAATTTATACTAAAGCATCCAGCGGTATTGAAAATATTTATTCCAGGACAACAAAACAGACTATTCTCGGATCCAGAGGAAGCACGAAAATTGGCAGAACAATTACAAAATAGACTGAGGGATGAAGAAGTGTAACGAGAGTACAAAAGACTGAGAACTAAAAAGACACATAAGTTTTGAACTCCTGAAGAAGAGAAAGGAGTTCAATACATTGAAAACGATCTTATGGAAAAAAAAACTATTCTCGGATCCAGAGGAAGCAAGGAAATTTGCAGAACAACTACAAAACAACCAGAGAGATGAAGATATGTAATAAGAGTAAAAATGACCACGATTTATATGTATGTGGGTAAAGAGGTATATGTGTGTATATGTATAATGTGCATACATGAATGTATCCGTATTTAGAGGAAAATATAGATAGTATAGACAAGAATTAATAAGGGAAGGAAATGGAATAGAGGGAATAAGGAGGGAACTAAAAGAGTGACCTTTGTTACATATGAAAAGTGAAATCTTTTCTGGGGGTGGCTGAGTGGAGAGGAGTTGCGGTCACTGCAAAATCAGCTGACGCTTGCGAGTGAATTCGCAAATCCAAATGGAGAGGGGAGATGTTGTTGTCCGACAAGGGATAAAGGACAACACAGGAGGGGAAGGGGAGATTGGGGCTAAAGAAGTTTTAAATAGGAGAATAAGGAAAATGTTTGATGTTTTAGAAATGTTGTCTTATAAAGTGTTCAAAACAAGAAAGCAGAAATGGATAAGAAGGAAAGGTGATGATGGAGAAACGGAAAGGGAAGATAAACAAAGTATAAAATGGCTACGTTGAACTATATGACTTTAAATATTAATGGAATACATAACCAAATCAAAAGGAAGAAACTGCTAAATTTACTGAAAAAAGAAAAAATTGATATAGCATTTGTGCAAGAAACACATTTAACTGAATTGGAGCACAAGAAATTAAAGAGAGATTGGGTAGGACACGTAACAGCAGCGTCGTATAATTCAAAAGCAAGAGGAGTAGCTATATTAATTAGTAAAAATGTGCCATTTAAAATAGAAGAGGAAATAATAGATCTAGCAGAGAGATATGTAATGATAAAATGTCAGATATATTCGGAGTTTTGGAATCTACTCAATGTATATTCACCTAACGAAGAAGATCAAAAGTTTATGCAAGATATCTTTTTGAAGGTAGCAGATACGCAAGGGAACATATTAATAGGAGGGGATTTCAACCTGAATTTGGATTCAAATATGGACAAAACTGGGAAAAAAATTAACAGAAAGAACAAAGTAACCAAATTTATAATTAAATCGATGGAAGAAATGCAACTTTTGGATATATGGAGGAAACAACACCCAAAGGAAAAGGAATATTCATATTACTCGGCTAGACATAAAACATACTCAAGAATAGACCTATTTTTGTTATCAGCTCGTATGCAAGATAGAGTAAGAAAAACAGAATATAAAGCTAGAATACTATCGGACCATTCACCGTTAATATTGACAGTAAAGTTAGAGGACATCCCTCCAAGAATGTATAGATGGAGATTAAACCCCATGTTACTTAAAAGGCAGGATTTTAGAGAAATTATTGAAAAACAAATAAAAATGTATTTTGAAATAAATATGGAATCAGTGGAAGATAAGTTTATACTATGGGATGCAATGAAAGCGTTCATTAGAGGGCAAATAATAAGTTATGTAACCAAGATGAAGAAGGACTATAATCAGGAAACAGAGCAGTTGGAAAGGGAAATAGTAAATATAGAAAAAGAATTAGCAATGAAGGAAGATATAACTAAAAGAGAATTGGCGGATAAAAAAATAAAATATGAAACACTACAAACATATAAGGTGGAGAAGAACATAATGAAGACAAAACAGAAATATTATGAACTAGGTGAAAAAACGCACAAAATCCTAGCATGGCAGCTTAAGACAGAACAAGCTAAGAAAATGGTATTGGCATCAAGGAAAAAAGACAAACAAATTACATATAATCCAAAAGAAATTAAGGAAAACTTTAGAGAATTCTATGAACAATTATACCAAACTGAAAACGAAGGGAAAGAAGGGAAAATAGATGAATTTCTGACTAAAATTGAACTACCAAAACTACAAATAGAGGAACAAAATAAATTAACAGAGCCATTTGGAATAGTAGAAATACAAGAGATAATAAAAAAATTACCAAATAATAAGACACCAGGAGAGGATGGATTCCCAATAGAATTCTACAAAACATTTAAAGACTTATTAATTCCACCCCTCCTGGAAGTAATCAACCAGATTGATAAAACACAAAGCTTACCAGATTCATGTAAAACAGCAATAATTACAGTAATACTAAAGCAAGGGAAAGATCCACTCTCACCAGCGTCATATAGTCCAATATCTTTACTTAACACAGATTATAAGATAATAGCTAAACTATTAGCAAACAGATTAGCAGAGTATGTACCGAAAATGGTAAATTTAGACCAAACTGGATTTATCAAAAAAAGACGCACAACAAACAATATTTGTAAATTTATTAACTTAATTCATGCAGTAGAAGGGAATAAAGCACCTACAGTAGCAGTTGCTTTAGACGCAGAGAAGGCCTTTGACAGAGTAGAATGGAATTATTTGTTCAAAGCATTGCAAAAATTCAGTTTACCGGAGAAGTTGGATTAAAGCATTATATAAGGGACTGTTAGCAAAAGTGACAGTAAATGGACATGTATCAAAGCAATTTAACTTAAGCAGGTCAACACGGCAGGGATGCCCACTATCACCTTTATTGTTTGCGTTAGCTATAGAACCACTAGCAGAATTGATAAGAACAGATAATAATATAAAAGGAATAAAAATAAAAGACAAGGAATATAAAATCAGTTTATTTGCGGATGATGTTATAGTGTACTTAACAGAACCAGAGCTATCAATAAAAGAATTATATAAGAAATTGAAGGAATATGGAGAAGTGTCGGGTTACAAGATAAACATAAATAAAAGTGAAGCAATGCCTATGAATAATGCGGATTTCTCAAAATTTAAGAAGGAATCACCATTCAGATGGCAAATGCAAGCAATAAGATACCTAGGTATACAAATAAATAAAAATCTCAGCCATCTATATAAACTCAATTATTATCCACTAATGAAAAAATTACAGGACGATTTAGAGCATTGGAAAGATTTACCATTAACACTAATAGGAAGGATAAACTGTATTAAAATGAACATTTTCCCAAGGATATTATACCTATTTCAGGCATTGCCAATACACTTGACAGAGAAATTCTTCAAGGAGTTAAAGAAAATAATAAGGAAATTTTTATGGAGGGGGGGAAACCGAGGATAGCAGTAGATAAATTAACAGAATGGTATAAACAAGGAGGCTTACAACTGCCAAACTTTAAAAATTAAGATACCTATCAGATTTTTATCAAACAAGGGAAAAGCCAGATTGGACTAGATTAGAATTAGATAAAATAGGGGAAAAGATACCTGAAGACATATATAAATGGGATGAAAAATTGGTACAACATAGAAGTTCTCCAGTATTACATCATCTCCTCAATATTTGGAAGAAGATTCATGTAGAAAGAAATAAAACAAATTATCAATTACCAAAACTAATATTGACGCAAAACAAGTTACTCCCTTTTACAATAGATAACCTTTCCTTTAGAGAATGGGAGAAAAAAGGGATTAAAAGAATAGAAAATTGTTTTTCAGGAAATAGATTCTTATCCTTTGAACAAATGAAAGATAAGTACAATATAACTCAAGATACAGCGCTGGCATATTACCAATTGAGATCCTACTTGAAGGATAAATTAGGAAGCAGCTTGAGTTTGCCAGAGGCAAGTAACCTTGAATATGTGATTACAGATACAATGATAATCAAAAGATTTATAACAAATATGTATATTAAACTGCAAGAAAAGGAGAATGAGGAAACAAATGGTAAAACTAAACAAAAATGGGAACAAGATTTAAATATAAAGATAAAAAAGGAAACATGGGAGAAGTTATGCTCCGGAACGATGAGAAATACAATAAATACGAGGTTACGTATGATACAATATAACTGGATACACAGGCTATACATTACACCTCAAAAGTTAAATAAATGGGACCCAACAGTATCTGATAGAGTTTTCGATGTAAAAATGAAATGGGAACAACAATTCATGCAATCTGGACATGTGAGAAAGTAAAAAAATTTTGGGAAGATCTAAATCAGATATTAAATAAAATAACAGAAAACAATCTACCAAAGAATACAGAGATCTTCCTCCTAAGTAACATAAAAAACAAAGAATTTGGAATGGATTTGGAGGATGCACAAAAAAGATTTGTTAAGATAGCTCTAGCCATAGCAAAAAAATGTATTATGTCAACCTGGAAATTGGAAGATAATTTGAAAATACAACAATGGTATATAGAAATGAATAAATGTATTCCATTAGAAAAAATAACATATAGTTTAAGAAATAATATTGAAATATTCGAACAAATATGGGAGCCTTACATTAAATACAATAGCGAAAACCTACCGGGGACAATCATTACCTAAGTTAACGGAAGGAAAAGGAAATGAAAAGAATGGACTCAGTAGAATTTCTGGTGTATTTTTATTGAATGACAACATTGTCTGACTGGTTTAATGTATCCTAGATTGTATACCTTAAATGGACGGGAGGGGGGGAGGTAGGGAGGTTGGGATGGGAGGAGGGGGGGGGGGGGGGAGAAAATGGCATTGTATATGTGTGAAAAGGAAAAAGTGTGTACCATGGTTAATGTGATTTATGGTGTGAAAAATAAAAAACTAAAAAAAAACTAAAAAAACATTCTTGTAATTGCCATTCTTTCACTGATTCCATATATTCTTTAACAAAAGATATATCCATTGTCTTGCCTTTCTCTTCTTCTTCCATTTCTTTCTGTTCTTCTTCTTCCTCTGGGTTGACCATCTGTTGTTTCCTTGTTTTCTTTTTACCCTCTTCTTTCTTGTTCTCGTTATTTTCTATGTTCTCTTCCTGTTGCTGTGTTGTAGCTGTCACTCTCAGCTGTGGAGATCAACTCTGCAGCTGTTCCCCCCTCCCATCAGTGTGTTTTTTTTCATGTGCATGCGCGGTTGCGCACTTTTACTCGGCTCTGCGAGCCATTTTTGCAGTCCCGAGCCCGGGTCTTCCACTGACCTGAGGGAGCGGGCTTCTCTCTCCGCGGCGGGCCTCCTCGGACAGGTAAGGCCTTCACCTTCTTCTTCCGACGTTCTTTCTTCTTCTCTTCTTCCCGTTGTTTTCGACTTTTCTCTCTTCACTGCCATTTTCTTCTCACCTTTATTTTTACTTTGTTTTAAATTTTAATCTTGTACCTTTGTGTTTTGTGTGTTTTTTTTTAAACTTTTCCAGAGAGGGCTGGAATTCCCTGACCAGCCACTACTCCATCATGTGACTCCTCCCAATTTCTGTATTATATTGAATGTATTTAAGACACAAAGAGATTTTTGCAAAGTCAGGGAATTAAGGGTTTTGGGAAATGGGTGGGTAAATGGAACTGAGACAACGGCTGGATCAGTTGTGACCTTGTTGAATAGTGAAGCAGGCCCAACGGACTGAATGGCCCCTATTTCTAATAATATGTTATGCAGCAGGGAACAGACCATTAACCATATAACCACTTACAGCACAGAACAGGCCAGTTCGGCCCTACTAGTCCATGCCGTAGCAAATCCCCACCCTCCTAGTCCCACTGACCAGCACACGGTCCATAACCCTCTAATCCCCTCTTATCCATGTAACGATCCAGTCTTTCCTTAAATGTAACCAATGATCCCGCCTCGACCACGTCTGCCGGAAGCTCATTCCACATCCCCACCACCCTCTGCGTAAAATATTACATAAAATATTGCAACAGGCCTTTGGCCCGTCCATTTTTCTGCCTATTCCCACTGACCTGCACCCAGTCCATGTCCCTCCACTCCCATCTCATCCATGTACACATCTAAATTCTTAAATGTTAACATGGGTGCCGAGACCTGCCCAACATTTATTCCGTCAAGCACCAAGGCTATGGACCCAGTGGGTAGAATGGGTAAAGTTGTACAAGATATTGATGAGGCCACATATGGAGTATTGTGTGTGGGCTTGGTCATCTAACTACAGGAAAGCTATCAATAAGATTGAAAGAGAGCAGAGAAGATTTACTAGGATGTTGTCTGGACTGCAGGAACTAAGTTATAGGGAAAGGTATTTACATGGCATGGTTGACAGAGTGGTTAACACAACGCCTTTACAGTGGCAGTGATCAGGAAATGGGTTCGAATCCCATGCTGTACTTCCCATGTCTGTGTGGATTTTCCATGAGAGAGTAGGTTAATTGGGAAGCACAAGACTCTATTCTGGAACACTCGCAGGGCCCTACCATTCACAGGGCAAATCTACCCCATGCTGAAGAAAGGGCCCAGGCCTGAAATGTCAGTAATATCTCACCACCCATTCAAATCCAACGTGATTCCACGACCTACTCCCTTTTCTCTCTTTCGGTATTTGAAAGGGATTATTTCTCCATCCCCACCCATGCAATGGCAGGAAGGTTCCATACCTGCCATGTTATCTTTATCCTTCCCTCCATCCAGAGACCCAACCAGTCTTTTCAGGTGAAGCAGCCATTTGCTTGTCGCTTGCATTCAGTCTTGTCTCCATGTTGAAGAAACCAGACCCAGAATGGGTGTAAAACATGAAAGTCTGAAGACACCGCAGTTGAAGTAAAAACACAATGTTGAAAAAACTCCGGTCAAACAGGGTCCTTTATATAGCAAAGATAAAGATAAATGACCAATGTTTCGGGCTTGACCCCTTCATCAAGGTATGAGATGCTCAACCCCAAAACATTGGTTATGTTCCTTTATCTTTGCTGTAGAAAGTTTTGCGGAAACTGCCAAAATGTTTGGCCTGGAAGTCAGCCTGAAGAAAACTGAGGTCCCTCCATCAGGCCCCCCCACATCTCCATCAGGCACACAAAACTCAAAATGGTCAACCAGTTTACCTATCTCGGCTGCACCATTTCATCGAATGCAAGGATTGACAACGAGATAGACAACAGACTCGCCAAGGCAAATAGCGCCTTTGGAAGACTACACAAAAGAGTCTGGAAAAACAACCAACTGAAAAACCTCACAAAGATTAGAGTATACAGAGCCGTTGTCATACCCACACTCCTGTTCGGCTCCGAATCATGGGTCCTCTACCGGCATCACCTACGGCTCCTAGAACGCTTCCACCAGCATTGTCTCCGCTCCATCCTCAACATTCATTGGAGCGACTTCATCTCCCACATCGAAGTACTTGAGATGGCAGAGGCCAACAGCATCGAATCCACGCTGCTGAAGATCCAACTGCGCTGGGTAGGTCACGTCTCCAGAATGGAGGACCATCGCCTTCCCAAGATCGTGTTATATGGCGAACTCTCCACTGGCCACCATGACAGAGGTGCACCAAAGAAGAGGTACAAGGACTGCCTAAAGAAAGCTCTTGGTGCCTTCCACATTGACCACTGCAAGTGGGCTGATATCGCCTCAAACCATGCATCTTGGCGCCTCACAGTTCGGCGGGCAGCAACCTCCTTTGAAGAAGACCACAGAGCCCACCTCACTGACAAAAGACAAAGGAGGAAAAACCCAACACCCAACCCCAACCAACCAATTTTCCCTTGCAACCGCTGCAACCGTGTCTGCCTGTCCCGCATCGGACTTGTCAGCCACAAATGAGCCTGCAGCTGACGTGGACATTACCCCTCCATAAATCTTCGTCTGCGAAGCCAAGCCAAAGAAGAAGAAAGTACATGGTATTGAGGTTCTCCAACATTGTGCTTTGTGGGACACCTGACTGCGGGTGGGGGGGGCAGGGACCTGAAGTGTCTTCCACTTTAATTCTCTGTCCCTCTCCCACTGTCCTGTCCCTCTGAGACACAGTTACGTTGAGAATCGACCCAAGCTTGTGGAACAACATCTCAACTTGCATCTGGGCACATTACAGCCTTCCAGTCTCGTGTTGAATTTCCTAACTTGATATCTCATTCTTTTTGTGCAATCAAAACTGGCCAATCCTGCTGGTAATGAAAGAGTTCTGACCCAAAATGCTAACTGGCAATTTCTACCCATAGGATGAAGTCTGATCAGCTGAGTTCCTCAGGCTTGTGAGTTTGTCTCTTTCTCTGTGTAGACTCTGTCTTGTTCTGCACGTCTCACAGCCTCACTGTTTGCAAACTCATAACACAGAGAAGGAACCTAAACTGGTTTTCCCTGCCACATTTATTCATATAGTCTCACCCTATCAGAGATATCCCCTTCATTCCACCCATTCCTCCCGCACCTTCTCTTGAAGGAAAGGGTGGGTAAATGGAGTCTATGTGCCACGAGAGTGGAGAAGGCTTAAGGTCTGATTCACCTCTTGTTTCTAATTCTTTTTCCACTGATTGACCACATCTCAGCAATCTCCCCCACCCCCAGAATTCAAATGCAGGCACAGATTAAACACGCCTTCCTGCAGAAGCATGGGTTTAGTCTACTGAAATCTGGAGCCAGGGACCTCCAGGGTTTGAAGTTGACTTCTGTTATTATTCCAGCCTCTCTGGGTTACTTCAGTGATCTTTGCCATTGGGCAGATTACACAATGATCTATATTATAAATGAGGGTGGGTCAGATAGACTGAGAAAGAGGAAGCTGGAATTATGTAATTGGCCAAGACCTGAACCAGCCACTCAGTGTTAGGGAATACCTTGGAGTGACAGATCTGCAGCTTAAACAGGCGACTCAGCTCATTTGATTCTTATCCCTCCTTCCCAACTACTAGCACATCCATTCCCCCATGTGTTGCTTGAGTCTCCTCTCAAATCCAGCTGCGAGTGATTCATTGGTTCCACATTCCTTCTCATCAGTTTAGGGGAGGAAAATGTAATGGACAACATTTATAAAACACAGAAGCAGAAATAGTCTATGGCCCCTCCATTTAATCATGAGCTGTTCCATTTTTCCACAGCCCCACTGCTCATAATTTTTGCTATATAAAGTATGTGGTGTCTCCCCATAACCTCTGATGCCCTGGCTAATCAAGAAACTCTGCCTTAAATACACCCAATGACCTAGCCTCAACAACCACCTGCGGCAAGAAATTCTACATTTACCAACTTCTGGTTGAAGAAACTCCAATGCATCTCTGTTCCAAGCAGACATCCTAAAATCCTGAAGTTGAGCTCTCTTGATGTAGACTCTCCCACCGTGGGAAACAACCATTCTACATCTACTCTGTCTGTGTCTTTCAACATTTGAAATGTTTCAATGAGATCCATCCCCCACCAATTCTCCTAAATTCCAATGTTCAAACTAAGAGCTGTCAATCACTTTCCATATGATAACCCTTTCATTCCCAGAATCATCCTTGTGAACCTCCTCTGAACTCTCTCTAATGTCAGCATATCCTTTTTCAAATGAGGAGCCCAACATAGCTTGCCATCCTCCTTCTGAGGTCTCACCAGTGACCTATAAAGTCTGAACATCACATTCCTGCTCTTATATCTAGTCCTCTTGAAATGAACGCCAATATTGCATTCGCCTTCTTCACCATTCACTCAACCCGAAAGTTTACCTTCAGTCTATGCTACATCTGAGTATTGTCAATTTTCTCTCCATTTAGAAGAGAGTTTGCCCGTTTATTTTTCTACCAAGTGTATGATTATATATGTGTTGGATGCAGAGGCTGGTGGGGTGATAGGTAAGGACGAGGGGAATCATGACCTTGTTGCATCTAGGAGCGTTGAGAGGGGTTATGGCAGATGTGCAGGAAATAGAGGAGATGTGCTTAAGGGCTGAGTTGATGTCAAGGGGCAGAGGGTGCCAGGCCAGATGTGTTAATTTAATGAATTTACCTGCAACAGCAGCTCACAGGCTAGGGATTTTCCTGACACCCCCAGTCCTTTTCCTCATCTACCAAGCAGTGCGGAGAGTGACAGAATATCCCCCAATCTGCCAGAGCCATTACCAGGGACAACTCGAAACTCTCAAAACAAACCAAGCAGCTTGCTACGTGGATGCCTTGTCACCAGCTTTTACCTTCATTCCCTCCACTGCCAGCACACAGTGTCTGCATCTGCAAGAAGGACTGTTGTTTTTGATTTATCTGACTGTTAGCAACTCCATCCCCACAGCGTCCCTTTACTAAGAACAAGGCCAGCAAGTGCCTGGGAACACTGCCGCTTGCATGGAGTTACTCTGCAAATGGTGGGCCAGGTATAACAGACATCTGCGCTGGGAAAACTCAGCAGGTCACGCAGCATCCATAGGAGTAAAGGATAAAAATAAGAAGTAAACACCTCTGGATGCTGCGTGACCTGGTGAGTTTCTCCAGCACGTTTGTGGACTGCACTGCCACCAGTATGCCACACCTCATCATAACGAACACTCTTTCATCACAAGAACCATTGCTGTTCAGGTGAGGGCAATCAAAGATGGGTTGTAAATTCTGCCCTTGACAGCGAAGCTCATATCCTGATAGATGAACCAATAAAAGATTTTTTTTAAAGTAGGCAGAATTTTGAAGCATTGACGGCTTAGGTCTGAGGTAGTGGGGAGGATTTTAGGCTCGAGCAGTGTCTGAGGTAATGGTAGAGACATTCTTACATATTCGGACCAACACGCACTGCCAAGGAATAGAAGGCCATAAACGAGGTGCTGTAATTGGGATTCAGGTAGCATGGAAGGGCCTCTGGGCTGAATGACCATGATTAAATACTTGGCCTCCAAACAGCAACAGGAACCTAGTAGAACATTACAGCACACAAAACAGGCCTTTCGGCCATTCTAGTCTATACCAAACTATTATTCCGCCTAGTCTCACTGCCCTGCACCCAGTCCATGGCCCTCCATACCCCTCCCATCCACGTATCTGTACAAATTCTTCTTAAATGTTAATATTGAGCCCACATTCACCACTTCAGCTGATAGCTCGTTCCACACTCCCACCACTCTCTGTGTGAAGAAGTTCCCTCTCATGTTCCCCCTAAACTTCTCCCCATTCACCCCTAACCCATGTCCTCTGGTTTGTACCTCACTTATCTAAGTGGAAAAAGCCCATCTACATTTACTCTGTCTCTCCCCCTCATAATTGTGTATACCTCGATCAAATCTCCCCTCATTCTTTTATGTTCCAGGGAGAATCTCCTAACCTGTTTAACCTTTCCCTGTAACTCTGTTCCTGAAGTCCCGGCAACATCCTAATAAATCTTCTCTGCACTTTTTCAATCTTATTGATATTTTTCCTGTAGTTCGGTGACCAAAACTACACACAATGATCTTGTTGATGTTTGGGTGGCACAGTTAGCGCCACACTGTTACATCACCAGCAACTATGGACCGGAGTTCGAATCCTGCACTCTCTGAAAGGAGTTTGTACATTCTCCTTGCGTCTGCATGGGTTTTCCCCGGGGGCTCCAGTTACCTCCCACCCTTCAAAAAATGTACCGGGGGTGGGGGTGTAGGTCAATAGGTGTAATGGGGTTGCACGGGCTTGTAAGGACCTTTTACTGTGCTGTATGTCTAAATTAAAAATGTAAATGTAATAATTAACACAAGTCCATGTGCCATTTTAATTAACATGAATCCCTTGCAAGTTGCCATGTTCCCTTTCCCCCAGCAGTACTCCAGGGTGGAATCAGGGAGAACTTTTCTGGTACCCACAACACACCACTTGAACAATCGCTGTTCCTAGGCCTCTCCTACTCGTGGTACCTTCTCCTGACAGGCCACTTGTGTTTGGTGAATGACTTCAGGACAGCAGCAGTGGAGCGGTCTTGTTTGGTGATGGTGCTGTAGTCCAGTGACTTTAATTGTGGGATGATCCCCACTATGTAGCTTCTTGGAAAGGAGAAAGAGAGAGTGTTAGATTCCCACAGCTCGAGTTCTGTAGAGCCTCACAGCAGACAAGGAAGCCATAGTCCACTTCCACCTCTGTAAAGTAACAGCAGCTGATTTAAGTGAAAACACGACACTGGAGAAACTGAGTTTCTCCAGCGTCGTGGTTTTACTTCAATCATGGTGTGTGCAGACTTTTCTGCTTTATTCCTGTTGTTTTAAATATAGTCCAGTTGTGGTTAATCTGTTGCATTCAGAGCAAGTGTTGGGAAACATCGATCTGGATTCAGTTTAATTTTTAGCTGACTGATAGTGAAATTTAAATTAAAAATACAGGGACTTTCTTTTTCAAAAAAGGTGGTGTCAATAGTGGAAATGATGAAACCATTGGATTTTGATGCAAAACCCCATCTAGTTTTGAGAAGGGAATCTGCTTCCTCACGTTGTGTGGAGGATGTGTGGCTCCAGATACCTAGCTGCCTCTTTGGTTGAGGAGTAACAACCGAACAACCAATGGCCAATCAATATTGATTGTGTCTCCTTTGTGTCAGAATCAAAGAAAATTGCACCCTCAAGTTATAGACACTTTCTATAACAGTGGGGCCTGATGCTGATGTGGACCCATGAGAGCGGAGACACAGTTGTGCCCCAAAGGATCTAAATGCCCGGTTCTAATGCTGGTGCTCCATATGGGGTTCAAATGGCTTGTGTAATGGAGGATAAATATTTGGGAGAATTTTGTAAAATTAGAGTAGGTTACATACATACACACACACATTTTAAAACAGATCTTATTTGAAAGACTGAAGGATTCATATTCAGGAACATTGCAGGGTCTATGGAGACTTTTATGCACATTTCACAAGTAGGTGCTAATTGAAATGACGTCATGAAATGAATAGAACATTGTTTGGAATTGGAGACAGGCTGGATGTTTGGATAACTACAAGGCTTCTGGCCTTTCTGCAAAGTGCTCACAGAAGGGTCACTCCTGGGTTTTGTTTACCTAAGACAACAGCTTGAGCAGAAGGATAATTCTTGTTGTTTGCTGAAGGTGGGGGTTTTTGCAAGTGAGAGAGTCACATGGCTTTATGGCAGCAGTCAGTTGGATAAGAAAAGTTCAACAAACTCTCTCAGCCAGTGTGGGTGACACTGAAAGCAGCTGAACAGGGCAAGCCAGGAAGAGCTGGTTGAAACTGATGAAAAGCTCCAGAGTGGCGGATGGCTGGAAGTGCTATCTGTCTGATGTTTCTCTTGGAATAAGTGGAACAGAAACGAACTCTGTGCTAGCCTGAAAGAAAGAGGTTACCATCTGGAGAACCCTGATGGGGAAAGTTTCATCAGCGAGACATTGAGGTGATTAATGGTGGTATCTCAGATGTGGAAATCCTGGAACAACAAATCTCTCTCTGCAAACCCTATGAGCACCTTCCTATGTGGTAAACATTACCTTTTGAGCACCAAAGACTGGTGAACTTTATACAGGTTAAATTCTGTGCACAGTATAAGAATTGCCTGCATCCAGAGAACTTGGAAGAAGGAGAAGTGAGATTGGACTATGAACCAAAAACCTTTTCTTAAATTTACACACACATTACATACACGTGCACTTAGAATTAGAAGGGGGATAATTTGGATTAGTTAAGTATAGAGATAAGTTAAACTTTGATTCTGTTTTCATGTTGAAAGATAATTAAAAACAAATTTTGTTTAAGTAAATATTTGTCTTGGTGAATATCCATTGCTGCTGGGTTTTGGGGTCCTTTGGGCTCATAACACTTGTTAAAGGAACCGATGTTGTTTGTAAGTAAAATCCTGCAAGCACAGAACTCTGTACTCAAGATAACACAAAATCTTAGAATAGAGACCAGTGCTGGCTGGGAGAAGAGACCAGACCAACAGAAGGTGTTAATTGCATATAATAAGAGGAGAGGTGAGAATTGATTTTGGGTGTGTAAAAGGAGACAAAGGGAAAGAGGGAAAAAGACAGAGATGGGGGAAGGCGATAGGTGGAAGAAGTGGGGCGGGGTGGGGAGGGAGGTTTAATAAAAGCCAGAGAAGTTGATGTTAATGCCATTTGGTTGGAGGGTGCCCAGACGGAAGATGAGATGTTGCTCCTCCAATTTACGGGTGGTCTCAGTCTAGCAGTGCATAGATCATGGACAGACATGTCAGCAAAGGGAAAGGGATGGAGAATTGAAATGGGCGGCCACTGAGAGATCCACACTATTGTGGCGGACAGAGACGAGGAGCTCAACAAAGCGATCTCCCAGTCTGCGTCTTATCTCCCTCATGTAGAGGAGTTCTCATGCAGTAAAACTATCTGTAAATTGCAGGAACAACACCTCATCTTCCATCTGGGCACCCTCCAACCAGATGGCATTAACATCGACTTCTTTGGCTTTTGTTAACCTCCCCCACCATTTCTTCCCTTGTCATTTTTCCCCATCTCTCTCCCTTTTCCCTGTCTCCTTTCACAAAACCAAAATCAATTCTTATCTCTCCCCTTATCATATCCTTTTGTTGGTCTGGTCTCCTTCCCGCCATCACTCTCTCTATTCTGAGATTTCCTGTTTTTTTGTTCATTCTACTTATTCCTTGAAGAAGGGCTCAAGCCCAAACATTGGCAATATATCTTTGTCTCCCATAAACACTGCAAGATCGGCTGAGTTCCTCCAGCCTCTCTGTGTGTTTTACTACAATCACAGTGTCTGCAGACTTCTGTGTTTCACTCAGTTAATGGGAGGGATGAGCCCCAGTGAATGGTTGAAGACTGAAGGAGAGTGGGAAAGGATTCCATCTTGGGCTCTCTCTGTCCTTCACTGGTTTCACCAGGAGGTGGCAATGATGGGGCATTTCCCACAGAAGAGCAGGCTCCGGTCAAACAGCAGACCAGCATTGAAAGAAGCCCTTCAGCCCAAATCATCGATTCCCATCTGATTACCTGTATCCTTTCAACAGCTCCATGGGGTTGCCGTGCAATGTCAAGCTTCGCAGGTGTGGTAGTGATGCCAGCTTGTCTGCCTCAAAGAGCTCACTGACGTGGTTGCCGTGGAAATTAAGGATTTGCAGGTTGATGCACAGAATCAAGACCTGTTGGGAGATAGAAAACCAATCAGACATTGAGGAACTGGCCCTTTCTCTCTGTAAAATCATAGTTCAAAAGGACAGTAGCTTTAATCCATCTGCGGTTGAGGTGTAATGTGGGGAGGGACATGATGGTCTGATGAAGAGATGCACTGAGGGGAGGGATGTGAGAGTCCAAGGGAGAGGTGCACTGTGTGAAGGGAGAGGTGAACTGTGTGGAGGGATGTGAGGGTCCAAGGTGGGGGGATGCACTCTGGAGAGGGACATGAGAGTCTGAGGGGAAAATGCACTGTGGGGATAGACATGAAGGTCCAAGGGAGAGGTGCACTGAGGGGAGGGGGAGGGACGTGAAGGTCCAAGGGAGAGGGGAGGGGGAGGTGCACTGTGGGGAAGGATGCAAGGGTTCTAGGGAGAGGTGCACTGAGAGGAGAGGGAGGTGCACTGTGGGGAGTGACATGAGAGTCCAAGGGAGAGGTGCACTGAGGGGAGGTGGTGGTGCACTGTGGGAAGGGATGTGAGGGTCTGAGGGAGACGTGCACTGAGGATCCAAGGGAGAGGTGCGCTGTGGGGAGGAAGAGGTGCACTGTGGGACAAAACATGAAGGCCCAAGGGAGAGGTGCACTGTGGGAAGAGATGTGGGGGTCCAAGGGAGAGGTGCTCTGTGGGGAGGAACATGAGGGCCTGATGGAGAGGTGCAATGTGGGGAGGGATGTGAGGGTCCAAGGGTGAGGTGCTCTGTGAGGATGAATGAGAGGACAGATTGAATGTGGGGAGAGACTGTTATAAGAAGAGAGCAAGTGTAAGAGCTCACAGGATTTTGCTATGCTTCACCAAGATATGTCAAGTTATTATCATCTGAGTACAGAACTATAACCCAACGAAACAGCATTCACTGATCCTCAGTACAAAACATGGAGACACACAACTAGGCACAGTACATATACAGACAACTAATACATCTGCAGGATAAGTATTTATCTATACATATAAAAAAAATAAATTTTGTTTCATGAATATGAGAGTCTTGAATGGTTAGTGTGAGCAGTTCCTTTGGTCGTTCAGTGTTCTCACTGTCCATGAGAAGGAGCTCAGAAACAGGATTTATTGTCATGAACAAGTCACAAAATTCAGTGTTTTGCTGCAGCATCAAAAGGGCAAACATTCATATTATAACCATCTTACAACATTACTATATAAAAAAATAACAGTGCATGAAAAGTGAGGCTGTGTCTTTGGTTGAATGATTATTCAGGAATCGATGGCAGAGGGGAAGAAGCTGTCCTTGTGCCACTGGGTGCTCGTTTCAGTCTCCTGTACCTTTTCCCTGATGGTGGCAGAGGGCATAGCCTGGGTGGTAGGGTCTTTGAGGATAGAGACTGCTTTATTAAGACACCGGCTCATGTCGATGTCCTCGATGGAGTGAAGTCTGGTGCCTGCGATATCACCGGCCAAGTTAACAACCCTCTGGAGTTTATTCTTATCCTGAGTGTTGGCGCCTCCATACCAGGCAATGATGCAACCAGCCAGCAGCTCTCCACAGTCCACCTGTAGAAGTTTACGAGAGTCTTCAGTGATATTCCAAATCTCCTCAGACACCTCATGAAGTATAGCTGCTGGTGAGTCTTCTTTGTGATTACATCAACATGGAGGCTCCAGGAGAGATCCTGGGAGATGTTGACACCCAGGAATGTGAAGTTCTTGACCCTCTCCACTACTGAGCCCTTGATGAGGATTGGGTCATGTTCCCTGACTCCCTCCTGAAGTCCACAATCATCTCCTTGGTTTTGCTGACATTGAGCACAAGGTGGTTGTCATTACACCACTCAATGAGCTGATCTATCTCCCTCCTGTTTGCTTCCTCATTCCCATCTGTGATTCTGCCGACAACTGTGATGTCATCGGCAAACTTGTAGATATCATTGGAATTGTGCCTGGCCACACAGTCATGGGTGTTTAATGAGTAGAGCAGTGGGCTAGCACACATCCTTGGGTGCGCCTGTGTTGATAACCAGTGAGGAGGAGACACTGTTTCCAATTTGTACTGACTGTGGTCTTCCAATGAGAAAGTCAAGGATCCAGTTGCGGAGGGGGTTTGTAGCCTCTTGACCAGCTCTGAGGGAATAATGGTATTAAGGCCGAGCTGTAGACGATGAAGAGCAGCCGTGTGTACTAGTTGTGGTTTTCGAGGTGATCCAGAGCTGACTGGAGAGCCAGCGATATTGCATCTGCTGTGGAGCGATTGTGACGATAGGTGAATTCCAGTGGGTCTAGATCTTTGCTCAGGTACATGTTATTCTGGCTATCACCAGCCTCTCAAAGCACTTCAACACAGAAGAAGTTAGTGCTACTGGGCAGTAGTCGTTGAAGCAGTGCCTACTACTCATCTTGGGTACTAGGATGATTGATGCTCTTTTGAAGCAGGTAATCGGATGGGAATCGATGATTTGGGCTGAAGGGCTTCTTTCAATGCTGGTCTGCTGTTTGACCGGAGCCTGCTCTTCTGTGGGAAATGCCCCATCATTGCCACCTCCTGGTGAAACCAGTGAAGTCAGAGAGAGCCCAAGGTGGAATCCTTTCCCACTCTCCTTCAGTCTTCAACCATTCACTGGGGCTCATCCCTCCCATTAACTGAGTGAAACACAGAAGTCTGACTTCAGCAATGAGAGGCTGAAAATGACCGTGAATACTCCAGCTGAAGGTAAAGGTTTCGTTATTGTCATTTAGAATTTAATATACATGAAATTCTTTAACTTTGTCTACCACAAGGAAGACAGAGAATCGTCACAGAAATGAGGCTCCAGCGAAGAACAAACTCATGACTCTGAGTTTAAAAGACCAGTGGTCTAACCACTGAGCTATCAGACCTAGTTGGTTGGCACAGATTTTCAGTACTCTGTCAAGTACGCCTTCAAGGCCTGACATCTTGTGAGGGTTCACCCTTTTGATTGATATTCTGACATCGCCCTCAGAGACACAGCTGTTCCTCAACTTGGTTTTTTAAAAAAATTTTTTACTTTTCACACCATAAACCACATTGACATGATACATACATTTTCCTTTTCAAATATATACAGTGTCATTTTCTCCCCCCTCTCCTCCCATCCCACCCTCCCTACCTCCCCCACATCCATTTAAAGTACAAAATCTAAGATACATTAAACCAATCAAACAATGTTGTCATTCAATAAAAATAAACAAGAAATTCCACTGAGTCAATTCTTTTCATTTCCCTCTCCTTTTGTTAATTTAGGTAGTGAATGTCCCCGGTAGGTTTTCGCTATTGTGTTTCATGTAAGGCTCCCATATTTGTTCAAATATTTCAATATTATTTCTTAAACTATATGTTATTTTTTCTAATGGAATACATTTATTCATTTCTATATACCATTGTTGTATTCTCAAATTATCTTCCAATTTCCAGGTTGACATAATACATTTTGTGCTACGGCTAGAGCTATCTTAACAAATCTTTTTTGTGCATCCTCCAAATCAATTCCAAATTCTTTGTTTTTTATGTTACTTAGGAGGAAGATCTCTGGATTCTTTGGTATATTGTTTTCTGTTATTTTATTTAATATCTGGTTTAGATCTTCCCAAAATTTTTCTACTTTCTCACATGTCCAGATTGCATGAATTGTTGTTCCCATTTCTTTTTTTTTTACATCGAAAACATCTGTCAGATACTGTTGGGTCCCATTTATTTAACTTTTGAGGTGTAATGTATAACCCGTATATCCAGTTATATTGTATCATACGTAACCTCGTATTTATTGTATTTCTCATCGTTCCAGAACATAACTTCTCCCATGTTTCCTTTTTCATCTTTATATTTAAATCTTGTTCCCATTTTTGTTTAGTTTTACCATTTGTTTCCCCATTCTCTTTTTCTTGCAGTTTAATATACATATTTGTTATAAATCTTTTGATTATCATTGTGTCTGTAATCACATATTCAAAGTTACTTCCCTCTGGTAACCTCAGACTGCTTCCTAATTTGTCCTTCAAGTAGGATCTCAATTGGTAATATGCCAGCACTGTATCTTGAGTTATATTGTATTTATCTTTCATTTGTTCAAAGGATAATAATCTATTTCCTGAAAAACAATTTTCTATTCTTTTGATCCCTTTTTTCTCCCATTCTCTAAAGGAAAGGTTATCTATTGTAAAAGGGAGTAACTTATTTTGCGTCAATATTAGTTTTGGTAGTTGGTAATTTATTTTATTCCTTTCTACATGAATATTTTTCCAAATATTGAGTAGATGATGTAATACTGGAGAACTCCTACGTTGTACCAATTTTTCATCCCATTTATATGTGTTCAGGTATCTTTTCCCCTATTTTATCTAGTTCTAATCTAGTCCAATCTGGCCTTTCCCTTGTTTGATAAAAATCTGATAGGTATCTTAATTGTGCGGCTCTATAATAATTTTTAAAGTTTGGTAGTTGTAAGCCTCCTTGTTTATACCATTCTGTTAATTTATCTAGTGCCATCCTCGGTTTCCCCATTTTCCATAAAAATTTCCTTATTATTTTCTTTAACTCCTTGAAGAATTTCTCTGTCAAGTGTATTGGCAATGCCTGAAATAGGTATAATATCCTTGGGAAAATGTTCATTTTAATACAGTTTATCCTTCCTATTAGCGTTAATGATAAATCTTTCGAATGCTCTAAATCGTCCTGTAATTTTTTCATTAGTGGATAATAATTGAGTTTATATAGATGGCCGAGATTTTTATTTATTTGTATACCTAGGTATCTTATTGCTTGCATTTGCCATCTGAATGGTGATTCCTTCTTAAATTTTGAGAAATCCACATTATTCATTGGCATTGCTTCACTTTTATTTACGTTAATCTTGTAACCCGACACTTCTCCATATTCCTTCAATTTCTTATATAATTCTTTTATTGATAGTTCTGGTTCTGTTAAGTACACTATAACATCATCCGCAAATAAACTGATTTTATATTCCTTGTCTTTTATTTTTATCCCTTTTATATTATTTTCTGTTCTTATCAATTCTGCTAGTGGTTCTATAGCTAACGCGAACAATAAGGGTGATAGTGGGCATGCCTGCCGTGTTGACCTGCTTAAGTTAATTTGCTTTGATATATATCCATTTACTGTCACTTTCGCCAATGGCCCCTTATATAATGCTTTAATCCAATTAATATACTTCTCTGGTAAACTGAATTTTTGCAATACTTTGAATAAATAATTCCATTCTACTCTGTCAAAGGCCTTCTCTGCGTCTAAAGCAACTGCTACTGTTGGCGCTTTACTCCCTTCTACTGCATGAATTAAGTTAATAAATTTACAAATATTGTCTGTTGTGCATCTTTTTTTAATAAATCCAGTTTGGTCTAGATTTACCATTTTCGGTACATACTCTGCTAATCTGTTTGCTAATAGTTTAGCTATTATCATATAATCTGTGTTAAGTAATGATATTGGTCTAAATGACACTGGTGCGAGCGGATCTTTCCCTTGCTTTAGTATTACTGTAATTATTGCTGTTTTACATGAATCTGGTAAGCTTTGTGTTTTATCAATCTGGTTGATTACTTCCAGGAGGGGAGGAATTAATAAATCTTTAAATGTTTTATAGAATTCTATTGGGAATCCATCCTCTCCTGGTGTTTTATTATTTGGTAATTTTTTTTTATTATCTCTTGTATTTCTACTATTTCAAATGGTTCTATTAATTTATTTTGTTCCTCTATTTGTAATTTTGGTAGTTCAATTTTAGTTAAAAATTCATCTATTTTCCCTTCTTTCCCTTCGTTTTCAGTTTGGTATAATTGTTCACAGAATTCTCTAAAGTTTTCCTTGATCTCCGTTGGATTATATGTAATTTGTTTGTCCTTTTTCCTTGATGCCAATACCATTTTCTTAGCTTGCTCTGTCTTAAGCTGCCATGCTAGAATTTTGTGCGTTTTTTCCCCTAGTTCATAATATTTCTGTTTTGTCTTCATTATATTCTTCTCTACCTTATGTTTGTAGTGTTTCATATTTTATTTTTTTATCTGCCAATTCTCTTCTTTTAATTGTATCTTCCTTTATTGCTAATTCTTTTTCTATATTTACTATTTCCCTTTCCAACTGTTCTGTTTCCCGATTGTAGTCCTTCTTCATCTTAGTTACATAACATATTATTTGCCCTCTGATGAATGCTTTCATTGCATCCCATAGTATAAACTTATCTTTCACTGATTCCGTATTTATTTCAAAATACATTTTAATTTGTCTTTCAATGAATTCTCTAAAATCCTGCCTTTTGAGTAACATGGAGTTTAATCTCCATCTATACATTCTTGGAGGGATGTCCTCTAACTTTACTGTCAATATTAAGGGTGAATGGTCCGATAATATTCTAGCTTTATATTCTGTTTTTCTTACTCTATCTTGCATACAAGCTGATAACAAAAATAGGTCTATTCTTGAGTATGTTTTTTGTCTACCCGAGTAATATGAATATTCCTTTTCCTTTGGGTGTTGTTTCCTCCATAAATCCAAAAGTTGCATTTCTTCCATCGATTTAATTATAAATTTGGTTACTTTGTTCTTTCTGTTAATTTTTTTCCCAGTTTTATCCATATTTGAATCCAAATTCAGGTTGAAATCCCCTCCTATTAATATGTTCCCTTGCGTATCTGCTATCTTCAAAAAAATATCTTGCATAAACTTTTGATCTTCTTCGTTAGGTGAATATACATTGAGTAGATTCCAAAACTCCGAATATATCTGACATTTTATCATTACATATCTCCCTGCTGGATCTATTATTTCCTCTTCTATTTTAATTGGCACATTTTTACTAATTAATATAGCTACTCCTCTTGCTTTTGAATTATACGACGCTGCTGTTACATGTCCTACCCAATCTCTCTTTAATTTCTTGTGCTCCAATTCAGTTAAATGTGTTTCTTGCACAAATGCTATATCAATTTTTTCTTTTTTCAGTAAATTTAGCAGTTTCTTCCTTTTGATTTGGTTATGTATTCCATTAATATTTAAAGTCATATAGTTCAACGTAGCCATTTTATACTTTGTTTATCTTCCCTTTCCGTTTCTCCATCATCACCTTTCCTTCTTATCCATTTCTGCTTTCTTGTTTTGAACACTTTATAAGACAACATTTCTAAAACATCAAACATTTTCCTTATTCTCCTATTTAAAACTTCTTTAACCCCATTCTCCCCTCCCCCTCCTGAGTTGCCCTTTATCCCTTGTCGGGCAACCACATCTCCCCTCTCCATTTGGATTTGCGAATTCACTCGCAAACGTCAACTGATTTTGCAGTGACTGTAACTCCTCCCCACCCAGCCCCCCCTGGAAAAGATTTCAATTTTCATATGTAACAAAGATCACTCTTTTAATTCCCTCCTTATTCCCTCTATTCCCTTTCCCTCCCTTATTAATTCTTGTCTATACTCTATATATTTTCCTCTAAATACGGATACATTCATGTATCCACACTATATATATATACACACATATACCCCTTTACACACATACATATAGATCGTGGTCATTTTTACTCTTATTACATGTCTTCATCTCTCTGCTTGTTTTGTAGTTGTTCTGCAAATTTCCTTGCTTCCTCTGGATCCGAGAATAGTCTGTTTTGTTGCCCTGGAATAACTATTTTAAGTACCGCTGGGTACTTTAACATAAATTTATATCCTTTTTTCCATAAGATCGTTTTCACTGTATTGAACTCCTTCCTCTTCTTCAGGAGTTCAAAACTTATGTCTGGATAGAAAAAAATTTTTTTGACCTTTGTATTCCAGTGGCTTTTTGTCTTCTCTTACTTTCTTCATTGCTTTCTCCAATATATTTTCTCTTGTTGTATATCTTAAGAATTTTACTAAAATGGATCTTGGTTTTTGCTGCGGTTGTGGTTTTGGGCTAATGTTCTATGTGCCCTCTCTATTTCCATTTCTTCCTGTAATTCTGGTCTTCCTAGGACCCTGGGGATCCAATCTTTTATAAATTCTCTCATATTCTTGCCTTCTTCATCTTCCTTAAGGCCCACTATCTTTATATTATTTCTTCTATTATAGTTTTCCATTATATCTATCTTCTGAGCTAACAGCTCATGTGCCTCTAACTTTTTTATTAGATTCTTCTAATTTCTCTTTTAAGTCTTTTACTTCAATTTCTACAATTGTTTCTCGTTCTTCCACATTATCCACTCTTTTTCCTATCTCTGATATGACCATTTCTATTTTATTCATTTTTTCTTCTGCACTCTTAATTATTCTTTTTATCTCATTAAATTCTTGTAATTGCCATTCTTTCACTGATTCCATATATTCTTTAAGAAAAGCTACATCCATTGTCTTGCCTTTCTCTTCTTCTTCCACTTCTTTCTGTTCTTCTTCTTCTTCTCCCTCTGGATTGACCATCTGTTGTGCTGCAGGTGTCTCTCTCAGCTGTGGAGATCGACTCCGCAGCTATTCCCCCCTCCCGTCAGTGGGTTTTTTTGCATGCGCGGTTGCGCACTTTTACTCGGCTCTGTGAGCCATTTTTGTAGTCCCGAGCCCGGGACTTCCACTGACCTGCGGGAGCGGGCTTCTCTCTCCGCGGCGGGCCTCTTCGGACAGGTAAGGCCTTCACCTTCTTCTTCCAATATTCTTTCTTCCTCTTTTCTTCCCGTTGTTTTCGACTTTTCTCTCTTCGCTGCCATTTTCTTCTCACCTTTATTTTTACTTTATTATAAATTTTAATCTTGTACCTTTGTGCTTTGTGTGTTTTTTTAAAACTTTTCGGGAGAGGGCTGGAATTCCCTGACCGGCCACTACTCCATCACGTGACTCCTCCCATTCCTCAACTTGGTGATGCTGTCTTCCCCAACAGGCGCAGCTGAAAGATGCTATGTGTGTGTGGAAGGGGTCTTCAATAATGTCCTCTTCAGACAACGATCTTGTAGATCACATCAATGGGGGTAGTGGTCCTCTCTGCCATTCTTATTGTCCTGTGGATTGAATTTTGATCCATTTCTCTACAGCAAACATACCAGACTCTCAAGAGAGCTCCGATAGAAGGTTGACATGATGGTGACCAGTAGCCTTGCCTGATTCAGTCTTCTCAGGAAGTGCAGTCACTTTCGCATCTTCCTGACAAGAGAAGATATATGTATCCTCATTAGGTCACTAGTTAAGTGAAATCCAAGGAACTTCTCTCCACTGTAGTTATTGATAATGTGGTGGAGGGAGGTTCTCCCTGGTTCTCCTGAAGTCCACAATCAAATCCTTTGTCTTGTCCACGTTGAGAATCTGATGTTAATCTCTCACCCAGTGCCATCTCATAAAAAATGAGAGAAGTTCAGCCAGTCAGGCAGCATCTGAGGGGTGGGATGTTTTCAAGTTGATAACCTTTCATTCAAGCATGCTCATTAACCAAATTATTAACACTGTCTCTCTCTTCCTCCCCCCCCCCCCCCCCACCCCATCACACAGGTGCTGCCTGATCTGCTTTGGTCCTTTGGGTGAAACACAGCAGCTTGATTTCACCGGGTCCCAACACGCACGATATGCTGACACCTACCGGGTCAACAACTGAGAAGCTGTTAAAGGAGAGGTCAATCCAGAACAATCGTGTGGGTTCCACCAACAAGGTGTCTATCAACTGCTTCAAACCACTCAGGTCAGTCAGTTTGTTGTGGCTCAGCCGCAAGGAGCAGCTCTTCAGCTTCCACTTCTTTGTGTACTCATAGGACCTCAAGCCAGTCCGGGGGGTCAATTTGAGGGCATCTGCAGGGTGGAAGCAGAGGACTGAATAAATGGGTGCACACCTACTGCCCTGTATCAATCCCAACTAATCCCACTTCCCTGTATCAATCCCACTGCCCTGAATTAATCCCAACTAATCCCATTGCCCTGTATTAATCCCAACTAATCCCACTTCCCTGTATCAATCCCACTGCCCTGTATTAATCCCAACTAATCCCACTTCCCTGTATCAATCCCACTGCCCTGAATTAATCCCAACTAATCCCATTGCCCTGTATTAATCCCAACTAATCCCACTTCCCTGTATCAATCCCACTGCCCTGTATTAATCCCCACTAATCCCACTTCCCTGTATCAATCCCACTGCCCTGTATTAATCCCAACTAATCCCATTGCCATGTATTAATCCAAACTAATCCCAATGGGCAGAATGGCTTATGTCTGCTCCTATATCTTATGGTCTCATATCCCTGTCCCAAACTTGTCAACTGGAGACATTTTCTACACATGTGGTCCCTGGGACACAAAGTTCCTTCAGTTTCCACCTGACTCAGGAACTGGAAATGACAGGTTTCTCATGCCCATTTGTAAACTAAAGGACTTCCTGCCTTGACCCTTAGGTGACACAGATTCCTGCCCCCTCTCCTGGTCAGCTCCTTGCTTTCAATAGCAGCCCAGCACCCCTTCCCTTACTGCACCATATATTGTGTTTTGTATGTTGTGGAAGCAGGTCCCCACGTGCGATACTTCGTATGTAAGTTTAGGCCCTCTGTGATCCCATATCTTTGAAAATTAAAGTATCGGTGGAAATGCTTGGCAGCTCAGGCAGCACCTGTAGGAAGAAAAATGGAATTTGGGTTCCAGCTCTGGAGCCCTTCACCTGAACTGAGAGAGAAAGCGGGTTTGTTTCTCTGCTTCTGTGAACCAGTGATTTCAGAAAATATAGGGAGCCTTGGTTTTTAAGGGATATTGGGAATTTGGTTCAGAGGAAGAGGTATGTGTACATCAGATATAGGCAGCAGGGACTAGATGAAGTGCTTGAGGAATATAAGGAGTGAAAAAATCTGAAGAAAGAAATGAGAAAGGCTAAAAGGAGATATGAGGCTGCTTTGGCAGGTAAGGTAAAAATAAATCTGAAGGGTTTCTACAGGTACATTAAAAGTAAAAGAATAGTGAGGGATAAAATTAGGCTCCTTGAGGATCAGAGGGGTAGGTTATGTGAGGTCAGAAGAGATGGGGGGAAATTTTAAATGACTTATTTTTCTTCAGTATTCACTAAGGAATGGAATATTGAGGCAAGTGAAGTAAGGAAATCTGGTAGTGAGGCCATGGATAATATACAGATTAATGAGGAGGAAGTTCTGGCTATTTTAAAGAGAATAAAAGTGGATAAATCTCCGGGCCCTGACAAAATATTCCTTAGGTCCCTGAGGGAGGTTACTGGGGGCTTTGACAGAATAGTTAAAATGTCACTGGCTACGGGGGACGTGCCATAGCGGGCCAGCTATATTTGAGGGTAGCTCATGTTGTTCTACTGTTTAAAACAGGCTTCAAAAGTAAACTTGGTAATTATAGGTCTGTGAGTCTGATGTCAGTGGTGGATAAATTAATGGAGTGTTCTTAGAGATGGTGTATAATATTCGGAAAGACAGGGTTGATTAGTTGTCAAGACAGTTTTGTACATGGTGAATCATATTTAACTAATCTAATAGAGTTGTTCGAGGTGGTTACTGAGAAGGTTGACGAAGACTGAAGCAGGAAGACTGTGGATATTGTCTAAATGGACTTTAGTAAGCCTTTGACAAGGTTCTGCGTAAGAGGTTAGTTAGGAAGGTTCAAGCATTAGGTATTAATGTTGAAGTAGTGAAATGGATTCAACAGTGGTTGGATGGGAGATGCCAGGGAGTAGTGGTGGAAAATTGCTTGTCAAATTGGAGACCGGTGACTAGTGGAGTTCCTCAGGGATCAGTACGGGGTCCATTGTTGTTTGTCATTTATATTAATGATCTAGATGATAGGGTGGTAAATTGGATTAGTAAGTATGCAGATTATATGAAGATTGGTGGTGTTGTGGACAGTGAAGAAGGTTTTCAAAGCTTGTGGTGGGATATAGAACAATTAGAAAGGTGGGCTGAAAGATGGCAGATGGAGTTTAATATGATAAATGTGAGGTGGTACATTTTGGTGGAACTGATCAGCAAAGATCATCATGTTAAATGGTGGACAGTTGAGGAGTGCAGTAGAACAAAGGATTTAGGAATTCTAAATATTTCTCATTATTCTCTGAAAGTTGAGCCACATGTAGATAGGGGAGTAAAGAAAGCATTTGGTATGTTGGCCTTCATAAATCAGAGCATTGAGTTCAGGAGTTGGGATGGCATGTTGAAGTTGTATAAGGCATTGGTGAGGCCAAATTTGGAATATTGTGTGCAGTTTTGGTTGCTGAATTATAGGAAGGATATAACCAGAATAGAGAGTGTGTAGAGGAGATTTACAAGAATGTTTACTGCTTTTCAGGGTTTGAGAATGTGGAAAGGATACTAAGCTGGGACTTTATTCCCTGGAGCGTGGAAGATTGAGGGTGATTTGATCAAAGTCTTTAAAATTATGAGGGGAACAGATAGAATCAATGTGGACAGGCTTTTCCCATTGAGAGTAGGGGAGATTCAAACAAGAGGACATGGATTGAGAAGGGGGAAAAGTTTAGGGGAAACATGTGGGGGAATTTCTTCATTCAGAGGGTGGTGGAAGTGTGGAATGAGCTTCCGGCTGAAGTGGTAGATATGGGTTCGATATTAATATTTAGGGGAAAGTTGGATAGGTATATGGACGAGGGAGGTGTGGAGGGTTATGGTCCAGGTGCGGGACAATGGGACCAGGTGGGAGAAGAGTTTGGCATGGATTAGAAGGGCCAAACTAGCCTGTTACTGTGCTATAATTGTAATAAGGTTATATAGGTTAAGGTTGAAAGGTGAGATCATAGAACATTTCAACGCATTACAGGCCCTTCGGCCCACAATGTAGTGCCGAACCATATATATATATCTACCAAAAAAAAATTTAAAACCTCCCCATCGCTAAACCCTTTATTTTTCTTTCATTTATGTGCCAAAGAGTCTGTTAAAAATCCCTTATGTTTCAGCCTCCACCACTATCCCTGGCAATGCATTCCAGGCTCCCACAACTCTTTGTGTAAAAAAAAACCTACCCCTGATGTCGCCCTGATGGGGGAACCTTTTCACACAGAATGGTGGAAACGTGGAACAAGCTGGCAACAAATTGGTAAACAGAGATTCAATTTTGACATTTTAAGAAAACTTGGATGGAAGAAGGATGGAGGGATATGGTGCAGATCAGAGGGACGAGGCAAAATAACAGTTTGGCATGGACTAGATTGGCTGAAGAGCCGGTTTCTGTATTATAGTGTCCTATGGTACTAACAGCTCAGAATATAGCTCATATCTTTATTCTTCACAACCTGTTGTATTATGTATGGTTTGACTTGCCTGGACAGGATGCAAACAGCTATCTAAAGTGAGTGGAGGAAAGGGTAGGGGAGATGTCAGAAGTACATTCCTTTTTACAGAGTGGTGGGTGCCAGGACTGGATTGCCAGGGGTGGTGGTGGAAGCTGGTGCAATAGGGACATTTAAAAGTACCTTAGGCACATGGATGCAAGAAAAATAGAGGGTTATGGGTGTGAGGGAAGAAAGGGTTAGATTACTGAGTAGGTTTATATAGGTCAGCACAACATTGTTGTTGTGTGTGGAGGACTCTCTGCCTCTAGCTGGTGGTCACATGGTCTCCCCATCTGAAACTCATTCGAAAGTCACTGCACATGCTGCACTTTCGTTTCACTTAAAGTTATAAGTTGTAGATGATTTTCAGGTGGAATGTCAGTTAATATTGGGTCAGTGCACACTTTGCCATTGGCTGGTTCAAATCACCTAGCATCCTTATTGGGTAGAGACCTGTATTTAGCATGAGCATAGGACATTTGGTCTCTCTTCCTTGTAATGATAGCCCCAGACACCGCTCCATGCCAGGTTGCTACTGTAGACGTCACTTGGAAGGGTTGCGGGTAAAGTGCACACTGCACTGAAGCTGAGCCGGGGTATTGCTAGAGCTCAAATTGCTGTAGATCGATACTGGCAGTAGAGCGGTCGCTCTCAACTGATCAGGGGTCCGAGAACCTGCATATACCCCTGCGGATACAGTGGTGCTAAATTCAACCCTCTTATTCATGGGTCTGGGAGGGTGTGAATAACTACTGCTTATAGTGTGTGAATGTCTGCATCACCTGTGAGAATTAATAACTGTGTAATTTTTCCCACACTCCCTTATAAATTGCATGCGTATGTTCCCACACTCTCTCTTATTAATTGTTGTGTTAATAGTTACATTGATGGCAAATCCTTGTGTCTTTGAACCAACCAAACCTGACACTTGCTCAACAAAACAATTGTGGGCTGTAATGTTCGATGTTCTAAAACAAATTCTTTTCTTTTTTCACCAGTTCTGATGAAGCGTCCCAAAATTCAAATGAGAACTGTTTCTCTGACGTGCTGAACTTTTCGAGCACTTTCTGTTTTTTGATTCCATATCTTTGTCCTTCTTGGTGCTAAAGTTTAGTGAAGCTAAGGTGATGCTTCAAAGTAGCTAAATGGGATAGGGGCTGGAGGTTGGTAGGTGACCCTATCTATCAACTACTTCCCAGTTAAAGCAAGCCCTCACATGGAAACAAACAGTGATAATCTAGAGCACACATGTCAAACTCAGGCCCGCAGGCCAAATTTGGCCCGTGATATAATTATATTTGGCCCGCAAGATCATATAAAATATGTATTAGAGCTGGCCCGCTGGCCGCCGCGCCAATATAGCGCATGCACAGCTAATACTACAAATCCCAGAATGCTTTGCAAATACGTTGGCACCGGCCCGTCAGCCCGCTAATCGCCCCCACCTCCTCTCTTTACTTTCATTAGTATCTGCGATCTGTCGCCTAACTCACATGTAATAAACCCCTTACGAAAAATGGCCAAACGAAAGACAGAAAACAGGACCTTTCAAGACAGGTGGGAGGCAAACTCTGACCCCAGAGTTTGATGAACTTGCATCGAAGAGATGCCAAGTATCTGGTTTAGACCCAGGTGCATCAGAGTCAATCACAGCTAAGCTTGGATTAATATTTTCTTTGGTTAACTTTGGACTGTTCATAGTTGAAAGATTGGATTTTCATTGAAGCGAGTTGTTATTTTATTTGACTTGTTGGCTTGTGAAAATAATACATTTAAAAGGAGCTTAAAGGTTATAGAGAAATATTATTTATTGAATATTTTATTTCTCATTTGTTAATGCTTCTTCTGGAAAGAGTTTAACCAAAACTATTATTAAACATTTATTTTAATAAGAAAAAGTTTAACATTACATATCTTGAACGAAGAGAAAACATGCAGAGGTTGTTGAAAATTTTCAATAAATATTTAGTTTGGCCCACGACTTAGTCCAAGTTTTTAATTTTGGCCCTCTGTGAATTTCAGCTTGACACCCCTGATCTAGAGAATGTGAAGACTAGAGGTACTGGGAGCTCAACACTCAACAGTGGCAAACAAACTGAATATGCAATGCTAAGTCATCAATACACTGAACACATGGCTTTTGAAAACAAGAGTTGCAGTAATATCTAACGGTTATCATACCAGGGAGAGTGTCCAAATTTCTGAAGGAATAATCCACAATTGGACCATACAAGACAGAGTCATACTCTTTTGTGTTAACAGTCCTGCAGGTGTAAAGCAACATCCACTGGTTAGAGAGCAGAATGCAGAGGGAGGTAATTGTTATAGTATACTTTATATACCTTGATGAAGGGCTCAAGCCTGAAATGTTGGTTATGTGTCTTTACTTTTGCTAAATAAAGTACAAAGTATAAAGAAAAACCCAACACCCAACCCCAACCAACCAATTTTCCCTTGCAACCGTGTCTGCCTGTCCCGCATCGGACGTCAGCCACAAACGAGCCTGCAGCTGACGTGGACATTACCCCTCCATAAATCTTTGTCCATGAAGCCAAGCCAAAGAAAAGAAAGATAAAGTACACTGTTTGACCTGCTGAGTTTCTCCAGCTCTGTGTTTTCACTTCTAACCATGCTGTCTGCAGACTTCTGTGTCTTACTATAGGTGATTGTTATAAACTGGCCAAATAAAATATATATGACGAAATAAATTTTGACACAGGGTCACAACAAAGGATGCAGTTAAATTAATCCAATTCTGGCCATTTAAACCTGTGCTGCCAAATTATATCTAAATTAACCTACAAACCCATATTTTTCAGTGGGTGGGTGGAAAGTGGAGCACCCAGGGAAAACCCTTGCAGACACAGGGAGAATGTGCAAACTCTTTACAGATAGCGGCAGATTCAAACCTGGGTCTCTGGTATTGTAATAGCACTGTGCCAACTGCTATGCTAACTGTACCATTAATCAGGCAGGTTGATTAGAAAAAGACATCCAAAGCACGTTAGTTTCTATGGATGCTGTGTGACCTGCTCAGTTTTTCCAGCACTTCTCTGCTCTACATCCAAAGCACGTTAGTTTCTGTGGATGCTGTGTGACCTGCTCAGTTTTTCCAGCACTTCTCTGCTCTACATCCAAAGCACGTTAGTTTCTGTGGATGCTGTGTGACCTGCTCAGTTTTTCCAGCACTTCTCTGCTCTACATCCAAAGCACGTTAGTTTCTGTGGATGCTGTGTGACCTGCTCAGTTTTTCCAGCACTTCTCTGCTCTACATCCAAAGCACGTTAGTTTCTGTGGATGCTGTGTGACCTACTCAGTTTTTCCAGTACTTCTGTGCTCTACATCCAAAGCACATGTTTTGCCAGCAGGCGTGTAAATAACCAATTCTCAACCCACTCTTGTACATTATCCCCAACTTCTCATGCTTGAACCTTATTCATCAACTTCCTGTGGGACGTACAGTCTGAACATCTAAATCCAGCACATCCTCTGATTCCTCATCTACCCTACTACAACCATTCTCAACTATTTCCCTTTGGAAACACAAGAAGAGACTATAGATAATGGAATCTGTGGCAAAAAAATCTGCAGGAGGAACTCAGTGGATCAAGCAGCATAGGGACTTAAGGAACTGAGTTACAGGGAAAGGTTGAACAAGTTAAGACTTTATACCCTGGAGCAGAGAAGAAAAGGGGAGACTTGATAGAGGTGTACAAAATTATGAGGGCTATAGATAGAGTTAATGCAAGTACGCTTTTTCCTTTTTTTTTAAATTTTTTATTTTTCACACCATAAATCACATTAGCCATGATACACACTTTTTCCTTTTGCAAGTACGCTTTTTCCATTGAATTTGGGTGAGATACAAACCAGAAGACAAGCTGCCAGCTGAAGTGGTGAATGCGAGCTCAATTTTAACATTTAGGAAAATCTTTTAACAGGTACATGAGGCAAAGGGTTGAGCTGGGTTAGGGTGGTGGGGGGTCAAAGCTGAGCTGGTACAGGGTGGGGGAGGGGATCAAGGCCGACCCAGGCTTAAACATGAAAGGAAATCATGAATGAGCCGGGCAGGAGAGGGGGATGGTTGAGACTGAGCCAGGCCAAAAATCTATAAAAACAGGGCATTTATGAGATACTTAGACAGGCCAAAATGTTTGGCCTGGAAGTCAGCCTGAAGAAAACTGAGGTCCTCCATCAGCCAGCTCCCCACCATGACCACCAGCACCCCCCCCGCCCCACATCTCCATCGGGCACACTGAACTCAAAACGGTCAACCAGTTTACCTACCTCGGCTGCACCGTTTCATCTGATGCAAGGATCGACAAAGAGATAGACAACAGACTCGCCAAGGCAAATAGCGCCTTTGGAAGACTACACAAAAGAGTCTGGAAAAACAACCACCTGAAGAAACACATAAAGATCAGCGTGTACAGAGCCGTTGTCATACCCATGCTCCTGTTCGGCTCTGAATCATGGATCCTCTACCGGCATCACCTACAGCTCCTAGAACGCTTCCATCAGCGCTGTCTCCGCTCCATCCTCAACATTCATTGGAATGACTTCATCACCAACATTGAAGTACTCGAGCTGGCAGAGTCCGCAAGCATCGAATCCACGCTGCTGAAGACCCAACTGCGCTGGGTGGGTCACGTCTCCAGAATGGAGGACCATCGCCTTCCCAAGATCGTGTTCTATGGCGAGCTCTCCACTGGCCACCGAGACAGAGGTGCACCAAAGAAGAGGTACAAGGACTGCCTAAAGAAATCTCTTGGTGTCTGCCCCATTGACCACCGTCAGTGGGCTGATATCGCCTCCAACCATGCATCTTTGCGCCTCACAGTTCGGCGGGCAGCAACCTCCTTTGAAGAAGACCGCAGAGCCCACCTCACTGACAAAAGACAAAGGAGGAAAAACCCAACACCCAACCCCAACCCACCAATTTTCCCTTCCAACCGCTGCAACCGTGCCTGCATCGGACTTGCCAGTCACCAACGAGCCCGCAGCAGACGTGGACTTACCCCTCCATAAATCTTCGTCCGCAAAGCCAGCCAAAGAAAGAAAAGACAGGCACAATGGTAAAAGAAAAATAGAAGGTTTTGAGGTAGAAATGGTTTAGTATTTTTTTAAGGTATAGGTCGGCACAATATCGATGGCTGAAGGGCCTGTACTGTGCTGTAGTGTCTTATGGATGGGAAGGGTATGTAGGGTTATGGGTGCAGGCCAGTGGGACTAGACAGAATAATAGTTCAGCACAGACTAGAAAAGCTGAAGGGCCTGTTTCTGTGCTGTAATATTCCATAGTTCATCAGTTGGAGAAAATGAAATGTTTGACAATTCAGGTCAGAACCCTTTTTCAAGACAGAGATTCTAGAGGGGAGATAGGCAGTATAATGAAGACAGGGTGGGAATGGTTGGACAGGGGCCAGTAGGGTATTGATGAAACAGTGAGTGAGTGTGTTGGGAGATGGCAGCAGTTGAGTGGCAGAGAAAGGCAAGAGAAAAAAAACTATGGGTCCAGTGGAGGAAGATTTGAACAGGCTGGTACAGGAGGCACTAATGGAGGGTGATGTGGAAATAGAGGCGACCAGTGGAGAAGGTGATATAATAAAAACATCAGGGAAGAGGTGAAAGATTCATAATGGGGAGCTCTGTTGGTGAAATGTGGGGAGAAGAGGATGGAACCAGAAAGAGTGAGGGACTGGGTGGAGAACGTAGGAATCCAAATGGCGGTTGGGGGGAGGAGCATAAGTGGATTAAAAGAGAGAGGGGCCTCAATACCTAAAATTGGAAAATTTTCATACCATTGCCCAGAATATAAGGGGCATTGAGCCTCACTCCAGCAGTGCAGAAGGCCAAGGATGAACAGGTCAGTGTGGGAATGAGAAGGGGAGCTGTAATAGCATATAACCGGGAGCTTAGGATGGTCACTGCAGGTAGGGCGCAAATGCTCTGCAAGGTAGATCCCAGGACTGCATTTGGTCTCAACAATGTAGAAGAGACTATAGTTTTTTTAAAAATCTTCCCTCTTTTCTTAAAAGTGAGGTCACATTTATGAAGGAAAAATTCAAGAACCTAAAGAACTTTTGTAGATAATAACCAAAGAATCGACTGTTTTCATATCTCCATACCCTTCTCTGGCAATACTCCATTATGCAGATTTATTGGGTTGCCATTTATCAATTTTCAGGCATTAATTTATTAGCAGATCACTGGGTGTATTTAAGGCAGAGATTGATTATTTTTTCATTAGCCAGGGCATCAAAGGTTATGGGGAGAAGTCCAGAGAGTGGGGCTGAGTGGGAAAATGCATCAATGGCAATGCAGATTTGATGGGCCAAATGGCCTATTTCTGCTCCTATGTCTTATGGTGTATTTCTTTACTAATACTGTTTTCTTTTACTCTTATATCCATACACGTATGGAAATCTAATGGTAATAAAGCAGCATGGATGGCATAGGGCAGCACAGTTAGGGTAGCGGTTAGTGCAACAGCATTACAGAACCAGCAATCAGGATCAGGGTTTGAATCCCGCATTGTTATTACGAAACGTGTGTAATGAGCAGCAATAGGCAATGAACCAGACAGTGTTTAATTTTAAAACACTAATTTTATTTCTAACTCTTAAACTATCTTTAACACTAAATCTATCCCCAGCTATGCGCAGGTGTCTAGTATATGTGTGGGTGTATGTGTGATGGACCTAAACTATTACAGTCCAGGCCAAAATCGAGAAAGTTACTTCAAAGTTCAGTCTTTTAAATTCAGTGTTGAAGCAAAGACCTTTGAAATTTGATGCCCAGAATTTACTGTCAAACTGATGGGGAGACTGGAGTTGTAGCTGGTACAGACTCACGAATTCTCCTTGCGTTGCCTTTGAAGAAATGTCCATCCACACGAGCTGTGGTCATAACATTCTTGGTCCTTTTGTAGGCAAGACTTGAACTGGGCGGCCTCTACCAAGCTTACAAGACTCTGGCACCAGTCTCTCCAATAGCTTCACTGGTAGTTACACTTAAAATGAAGCCATCTCTCCAAGTGACTTCTACTGTTAGTCACAATTAAAGTGAAGCACCTTGCTTCCCAAAAAGACCCTCCTGGCACAGGTCAATCCACGAGAAGGCCCAGTCAGTCACAGAGCATAGTTTGTTCTGAATTGCACAGAAATGGTTGGCACAAGAGCTGCTTCAAAAAGCTGCTTCTTCTTCAGCAGCCAGAATGGTTCTCCCTTACAGTATCACAGTGTCTTTGCAAATGTATTGAATTCTGGAATAGACTGTGACAAACCTTCCCTCAGTTCTTTCAAGGTATTGAATTTTTGCTGTGACTTGTGTTGTGCTTGTGTGAAATGTTAAACGTTAACTGTGACCATTCAGTCCCCCCTATCTATACTAACCCTTACAGTGATAATCCCATTTTACTAAAACGGGAGCTCTCCCCATGACTGCATGTGTTTTCGCCAGGGATTCCAGTTTCCTCCCACCTTTCAAAATGTTCTGGGGATTGTAGGTGAATTGGGCATCATGGGCAGAAAGGGCCTGTTAGCATGTGGCATGTCTCAATGTAAACAATTTTTATCCATAAACACCAGTTTTTCTGGGTCTTCTGCACAAATTTATTTAATTCCTCTGCCATTTCCTTTCTCCCCATTATGAATTCTCCTATCGGTCTCCAAGGGATCACTTTGCACTTAATAATCATTTGCTTCTTATGTGGCTTTTGCTGAATTCACAAAGCTCCCAATTTTCAAGCTTATGTTTATGTTTCAGGGAACTTTATAGTCTTTTACTAGTTTGTAGATGACACAAAATGTTGGATTTTTGGATTGAAAGCAGGGTTGTCTCAGACTACAGCAGAATATAGATCAGGTGGAGTGTTGGGTAGAACAGGTGGAATGTCATTCCAAAAAGTGTGAGGTAATGCATTTTAGGAAATCAAATAGGGGTTGGATTTATATATTAAATGATAGATCATAACATAACATAACATAACAATTACAGCACGGAAACAGGCCATTAGGCCCTTCTAGTCCGCACCGAACCTTTAAGATATAAATAGATAGGTTTCTTGAAGGAATCGTGATGTACAGAGACACATCGGGCCCAAATTCCATAGATTGTGGCAACATTGGTTGATAGGCTGAAGGCATATTTACCTTCAGAGGCCGGGGGAATAGGTGGGCGCTTCTTTAGGAATTAATTATTTGGTGGCACTTGGAGCATTATATACAGTTCTGTTTGCCATAATATGGGAAGAATGTGGTTGAGGTAGAGAGAGTGAACAGGAGATTCACAAGGCTGTTGGCAGGATTAATGATCTTTTGTCACAGGAAGATATTGAATAGGCTGAGTTTGTTTTTCCTGGAGCAAAAGAGACCAAGGGGTGACCTAATAGAAGTGTATAATAATATTGCAAGGTATTGCTAGGGTACATAAAACATTGAACAGTACAGGACAGGGGGGAAACTGAGGATAGCACTAGATAAATTAACAGAATGGTATAAACAAGGAGGCTTACAACTGCCAAACTTTAAAAATTATTATAGAGCCTCACAATTAAGATTCCTATCAGATTTTTATCAAACAAGGGAAAAGCCAGATTGGACTAGATTAGAACTAGATAAAATAGGGGAAAAGATACCTGAACATATATTATACAAATGGGATGAAAAATTGGTACAACATAGGAGTTCTCCAGTATTACATCATCTGCTCAATATTTGGAAGAAGATTCATGTAGAAAGGAATAAAACAAATTACCAATTACCAAAACTAATACTGACGCAAAATCAGTTACTCCCTTTTACAATAGATAACCTTTCCTTTAGAGAATGGGAGAAAAAAGGGATCAAAAGAATAGAAAATTGTTTTTCAGGAAATAGATTATTATCCTTTGAACAAATGAAAGATAAATACAATATAACTCAAGATACAATGCTGGCATATTACCAATTGAGATCCTATTTGAAGGACAAATTAGGAAGCAGTCTGAGGTTACCAGAGGGAAGTAACTTTGAATATGTGATCACAGATACAATGACAATCAAAAGATTTATAACAAATATGTAAATTAAACTGCAAGAAAAGGAGAATGAGGAAACAAATGGTAAAACTAAACAAAAATGGGAACAAGATTTAAATATAAAGTTAAAGAAGGAAACATGGGAGAAGTTATGCTCTGGAACGATGAGAAATTCAATAAATACGAGGTTACGTATGATACAATATAACTGGATACACAGGCTATACATTACACCTCAAAAGTTAAATAAATGGGACCCAACAGTATCTGACAGATGTTTTCGTTGTAAAAAAGAAATGGGAACAACAATTCATGCAATCTGGACATTTGAGAAAGTAGAAAAATTTTTGGAAGATCTAAACCAGATATTAAATAAAATTACAGAAAACAATATACCAAAGAATCCAGAGATCTTCCTCCTAAGTAACATAAAAAACAAAGAATTTGGAATTGATTTGGATGGTGCTCAAAAAAGATTTGTTAAGATAGCTCTAGCCATAGCAAAAAAATGTATTATGTCAACCTGGAAATTGGAAGATAATTTGAAAATACAACAATGGTATATAGAAATGAATAAATGTATTCCATTAGAAAAAATAACATATAGTTTAAGAAATAATTTTGAAATATTTGAACAAATGTGGGAGCCTTACATGAAACACAATAGAGAAAACCTACCGGGGACATTCATTACCTAAATTAACGAAAGGAGAAGGAAATGAAAAGAATTGACTCAGTGGAATTTCTTGTTTATTTTTATTGAATGACAACATTGTTTGACTGGTTTAATGTATCCTAGATTTCGTACTTTAAATGGACGGGAGGGGGGAGGTAGGGAGGGTGGGATGGGAGGAGGGAGGGAGGGGGGAGAAAATGACACTCTATATATTTGAAAAGGAAAATGTATGTATTTTGGTCAATGTGGTTTATGGTGTGAAAAATAAAAATTTTTTTAAAAAAAGAACAGTACAGGACAGGGACAGAACCTTCTGCTCATACCAAATACGATGCCCAAATTAAACTAAAACAATGCTGCTCGCACATAATGCAAGGGTCAATTGTTAAAATTCCCTTTTTCCTCCCATGCTAGCAAACAAAAAAAAGAGAGTTTAGGTTTAAGATGGGATAAAGAAATTTTAAGACAGCTGAGGGGCAACATTTTTAAAAAAATGGAGAATAGTTGATATGTGAAACTTGTTGCCAGAGGAGGTAGTGAAATTGGCTGCAATCACAATGTTGGAGAAGCATTTTGACCAACAATGGGCAAGTCATTAGAAGGATACATTTCTCATGCAGGTAAATGGGATTTTTTTTTTAAAAAAGAGATACAGCACAGTAACTGGCCCCTCTCCATGCCACCCAAATACACCCATGTGACCAAATAACCTAATACATCTTTGGATGTGAGAAGAAACCAAAGCACCCAGAGGAAACGCATGTGGACTTGGGGAGAACGTAGGAACGCGGGTTGCTGGCTCTGTAATAGTGTTGCGCTAACCGTTACACTAATGTAGGTGCACAAAATGTCACCATGAACATAATGGGCCAAAGGCCCAATGTCTGTGCTGTACAGGAAGGCTGGAGGTGTGGGCTGAGAAATGGCTGATGGAATTCAATACAGATAGTTGTGAGGTGTTACATTTTGGAAAGGCAAATCTAAATAGGTCATGTGCATTAAATGGTAGGCTATTGAGATGTGCAGAGCAACAAAGGGATTTAGGAGTTGTGGTAAATAGTACCCTCAGGGCTGATACTCAGGTAGATGGTGTGGTGAAGAAGGCATTTGGAACGTTGGCCTTCATAAATCGGAGTATTGAATTCAAGAGTAGGGAGGTTATGATGAAATTGTACAAGGCATTGGTGAGGCCAAATTTGGAGTACTGTGTACAGTTTTGGTCACCAAATTATAGGAAAGATATAAACCAAATAGAGAGAGTGCAGAGAAGGTTCACGAGAATGTTGACAGGATTTCAGGGCCTGAGTTACAGGGAAAGGTTGTGCAGACTGGGGTTTTTTCTCTGGAGTGTAGAAGATTGAGAGGGGACTTGATAGAGGTGTTTAAGATTTTAAAAGGGACAGACAGAGTAAACGTGGATAGGCTTTTTCAATTAAGAGTGGGGGAGATTCAAACTAGATTGAAGGGGGAAAATTATAAGGGGAACATGAGGGGAAATTTCTTTATGCAGAGGGTGGTGGGGATGTGGAATGAGCTTCCGGCAGACGTGGTTGAGGCGGGGTCATTGGTTACATTTAAGGATAGACTGGATCGTTACATGGAGAGGAGAGGACTGGAGGGGTATGGGCCAGGTGCTGGTCAGTGGGACTAGGAGGGTGGGGATTTGTTACGGCATGGACTAGTAGGGCTGAACTGGCTTGTTCTGTGCTGTAAGTGGTTATATGGTTAATACTAACTTTAATTTTCACTGTCATCCATGCTTGGACAATTTTTTCTTTCTGATTCTTCAAGGGATGGTCATTTGCTGTGTCATGCAAGACCATAATGCATAGGAGAAGTAGGCCATTCAGCCCATTGAATCCACTCCACCATATACTGTATTATTCTTTGAAATGCTAGCCATTGTCTGTCAGGCCTTTTAACAATGATTTTCTGTAGGAATTCAGGAGGTTCGGCAGAAGTCAATATTTGGGTGAAGACCTTCCATCGATATTCAATGTCAAGTGTATATCCCAAATTTCAACAACCCATTTCCCTCCACAGATGCAGCCTGACCTGCAGAGTTTGTCCAACAGCTTGTTTTCTTTTGTTGCAAAATCCAGCATCTACAGTATTGTCTTTCCTTTAATGTTGTTTCCCAGTCTCCCACAGATTGCCAACTGCCTCTCTTATCTTAACAGGGTCCTTTGTTTAGATCAGTGGAGGGGTAGGTAGTGAGGAGTAGTGGAGAGGCTGCAGAAAGACAGATAGACAAGGAGAATGGGCAAAGTGGCAAATGAAATACAATGTTGGAAAGTGTCCGATCAGGCATTTTGATAGAAGAAATGAAAGGGCAGATGATTATTTGGATGGGGATAAAATTCAAAATTTGGAGGTGCAAAGGGACTTGGGAGACCTAGTGCAGGATATCCCAAAGGTTAACCTCCAGGGTGAGTTGGTGGGGTGAAGGCAAAAGCAGTATAAAAGCAGGGATGTCGTGTTCAGTCTTTATAAGGTAAGGCCTCACTTGGAGTATCGGGTACAGTTTTGGGCTGCTTATTAAAGAGAAGATGTGCTGGCATTGGAGAAGGTTCAGAGGAGATTATGAGTCCTGGAATGATGGAGGACTACCATATGAGGAATGTTTGTCAGCTCTTGGACTGTACTTGAAGAATGAGGGGAGACCTCATTTTGAATATTGAAAGGCCTGGTCAGAGTAGATGTGGCAAAGTTGTTTCCCATGGTAGGGGAGTCTAGGACAAGAGGGCATAACATCAGGATTGAAGGGCACCCAAATTAAAACAGAATTTCTTTAGCCAGAATGGTGAACCTCTGGAATTTGCCGATATGGGCAGCTGTGGAGGCCAGGTCGTTGGGTATGTTTGAGGCAGAGATTGATAGGTATCTGAATAGAGAGGGTATCAAAGGTTATAGGGAGAAGGCAGGGCTGTGTGGAATAATGAATCAGCTCATGTTGGAATGGCAGTGTAGATGTGACAGGAGAATTGAACTACTTACATTCTTATGTTACGGTTTCAGATTTAACCACATCGCATTCCAATTTAATGAAAGGCAATAGGAACAGGAGTCATCCACCAAACCCCTCAAGGATTCAACTACAATTCTCCCTAGTTTCTGGGTGATAAAAATTTATCCTGACTATAGAAAGGATATACTCGCTTTGAAGGCTATGCAGAGGAGCCTCACCAGGTTGATGATGGAATGACTTATAGAGACATATAAAATTGTGAAAGGAACAGATTGATCAAAACAGGGAGGTTGTTTCCACTGAGACTAGAACTAGTAGATGCAGCATCAAGTTTCAGGGGCGGGGGGGGGGTGAGGGGGTAGGGTACATTTAAGACAGTGATGAGGAGGGGTTGCTTTTTCCAGAGCAGTGAATCTGTAGAATGAAAACGCAATGCTGAAGAAACTCAGCAGGCCAAACAGAGCACTTAATATAGCAAAGATAGATACATAACCAATATTTCGGGTTTGAACCCTTCATCAGGGTACCTGCTGAGTTTCTCCAGCATTGTTTTTACTTCAACCACAGTGTCTGCAGACTTTTGTGCTTTACTAGTGAATCCGTGGAATTCTTTGGCCAAGGAAACAATCGAGGCAGCTTCAATAATTGCATTTAAGATATAAATAGATAGGTGAACAAGCAGGTAAGTGAAGACTTTAATGGCCAGGTTTTTTTGAACAACAGATCAGGCTCAAAGGGCCTGGTGGGTTATTCCTCCTCCTGTTTCTGGTGTTGCGAGGTTGTGTGTCAAACATCTCCAGATTATTTTCCAAAAAGCAAACACGAAAAGAGCATGTTTTTATCTTGAGCAAATAATGAGAAGTTGGAAAGGCTCGAGCAGGTCGGTGGTAATCAGTGATTTGGTGTGACTGCCCCAGCCTTCTGACGACCCATTACTCCGGGAGGGCCGTTCTCGACCAGTTGTCAAGGGCAACCGGACAGCCACCGCGCGGGGGCAGCTGGGAACTGTAGTCCCACTCTCAAGTCGCGCCATGTTGGATGCGGATTACGAACTACATGTCCCAGCGGCCACCGGGATCCGCCCGCCCCCGCCGCTCAACCCCAAACATCCCCACATCCACACGGAGAGTGAAACCCGATCGATCAGCCCGCCGCTCACCGGGCCTGGGGGCGTTTCGATGGTGAAGGCTCGATGGCGTGCTGCCTAATGGCTGAAGGCCAGGGGACCACGTCAGTATTTTTTGTTACCAGTTCACTCCGTCTTTCCGCCAGTGGCGAATCCATCGTTGGTCCAACGCACGACCAAGCGTTCGCGCCGACGTCATCACGTCTTTGTGGTCGCTCCCCACACCCACCGCGCCTACATGACGTCACGTGATGGGATGCCCGGATGTTGCCGACGCGCTGAGTGAATGAACCGAGTCCTCAGGGAACGTCACCCCCTCTCAACGTTAATCACATCGCATCGTCCACAAACTGCGCTCGAACTGGTGAGAATTATCTGGAGCCTTTGGTTTGTATTGGAGGCGGGCCATTGATAATGGGTCCGGATAATGGCGGCGATTAAGGAGGCGCCGCATCCCCGACAGCCTCCTCGTCGCCCGATGAAGGCGGGGGGGGCGGGGGCGGCGCTGCCGGCCAATGCGCGCGGGCGTTCACGTGCGGCGCTGCCGGCCAATGCGCGCGGGCGTTCACGTGCGGCGCTGCCAGCCAATGCGCGCGGGGTCACGTCCGGCGCTTCCGGCCAATGCGCGCGGGGTCACGTCCGGCGCTTCCGGCCAATGCGCGCGGGGTCACGTCCGGCGCTTCCGGCCAATGGAAGGCGAGTCCGGATCCAAGCAGCTCGGGGATTGACAGGTCGGTTCTGGGCCTTCTCTCTCTATTTAAAATTTTACATCCATATAATTATATTTGTACAGAGTCAATACTTGATTAAATTTTGAAATTGTAGTGGTTACGTGGTATTAACCCCTTGTCCGCCCTTCCCTCTTACCTCTATAATAGATACAATATATAGTGATATATATGAAGACAATATAATATTAACCTGGATTACACAAAGGATTAGCTCACACACCCAAATCTTACAGTATTTATATTAAGTGACTTTAGGGAAGAACATAATTACAGGTCTAAAGTGTATTTTTACATATTTAACCCTAAACTTGGCATATTATGCGCTCCAAATTTGTACAAAATTTGAATATTTCTCAAATTATATGTAATTTTCTCCCAAGTTGTACAACATTGAATTTCAGAATGCCAACTTTCAATACTGTTATGGGTATATTAGTGTAGTTATGGTAAAATATGTCTTTAAAAGAGAGAAATTGTGGGGGGGGTGTGGGGTTAGGATACATTTCATAGAGTAACACTTCACAAAAGACATCTCGTTTAAAATGCAAGATTTTTGCTGAAGCTAGGCGTTGAGGCACCGGTTTACTTTGCAGAAGCAATGAAGAAGCTGGTCTATTTTATTGTGTATGGGCAATAAACTCCAGGCTCAGAGGCTGATAAGATCTTTTAATGTAAGAACTGGTATGGGTTTTACAAGCAGGGCGAGGAAAAACAAAAGCTGCTTTCAGGTGGCCAGAATACCCCAATGTAAAGCTACCTAAAATACCCAAATGCAGCTGTTGGGAGGCCACCTGAAAGCAGAGAACCCTGACCTGAGGAGTACTTACCCAACCCTCCTCGGGTAGTTGTATTCTCCACTTCCGAGCGCGGCACCTGAAAGCGGGCGGGACTATGGCCACAGTCAACAGGAGCCAGCATTTGCCTCATGCTGCGGAGCTTTCACGTGCCAGAACAGCATCTTCAGCGCTGCCACCTGAATGTTGCTTTGCACACACCTGCAGCTGGCTCCGGAGCCACATTCTCCCAGCTATTCCATCGGAAAGCGGCTAAACAGATGATTTCTCTTTTAGAGAGAGAGGGGTCAGTTCTACAGCAGCAGGTGAGGCTGCAAAATAGCAAGCTGGCAGGCTTGTTGAAAAACCCCATTTTGAAGACAGGTGGTTCAAAACCCTTGTAATTCTTGCAAGAGGAAATGGCTGAAATAAGGGAAACAAGAGGAACTCTGTGGTGACCTGGAAGAAGAGGTTATTATTTGGGAAACCCATGATGGGGCAAGTTTCTTTGGTAAAACACTGAAGTGACTGGAGGAAATCAGTTTGTGTGTCTGACAAGCAACAAATTTCTCTCTGAAACCAACAGGAATCTTTTTGAGTGGTAACCATTTAACTTTAAACCCCAGAGCCTAGTGAAGTTTCATAAATGCTAAATTCTGTGCACAGTATAAGAATTGCCTGATACTGGTGAACTTGGAAAAGTGAATGATTGGACAGTGAAAAAGAGAACTTTCCTGAACATATACCCATTACATACACATGCACTTAGAATTAGAAGGGGGTTAAATTGATAGTAATAAGTTAAAGATTGATCCTGTTATTATGTTTAAAGAAAATTAAAAGTAACTTATGTTTAAGTAACCATTATCTTGCTGAATTTCTGTTACTGCTGAGTTTTGGAGTCCTCTGGGCTTGTAACAAGTGCGGGGTCATCCATTTCAGATTAAAACATTTGGAGTTTTTGGATCTTAAACTTTGAGTTTTTGTGATTTATTAGTTAATTAGTTTTTTCAATCTAATTTAAAGCTTGTCTGAGTGGAAAAACAGCAGCATTTGATGTTAGTACATTTTTGTTACACCCTTCATCTGTGGAGCTGCAGAGAAAAATAGTGGGGAAGTTGAAAAACAAAGACTATGAGGCAGAGGAAACTGAAAAACGGAGGATACATGTTAGACGTAGCTGAAAAACAGGGAGGACAATGAAAGTCAAAGAAAATATGACGGAACGAATTGAAAGAAATAGATGGTTTGAATTAGAGAAGTTAAAAATTGAGATGGAGGGAGGTAAGAGAATTGAGACTATAACTCCTGGGGAGAGGTTTTTGGCTAGTAGAGAAGTAAATCTAGTTCCTCCTTTTGCTGAGGGAGATAGAAGGCTTTTTCAGGTACATTCTACGCTAAGAATGTGCCTGAAGAAGCAGAAGCGGCCCTTTAAATTGCCGTTCAGGTGGCAGCGTTTAAAGAGCAACGCTGGCCACCTGAAAGGACAGCTGCACAGGATGTGGCTCTGAGCAACTCTGGCTCCTGCCCAGTGTCAGCTGTGATCAGCAGCCTGACCTTTTAACATCCGCTTTCAGCCAGCTGCATTCAGGTGGCTGGGGGAGCCGCTGATCTGAGCTGATGGTCCTTCTCGGAGGAGGGTTATGTAACTCGCCTCAAGAGCGCCTCCTGCACAGTTTCTAAGTGGCCTCAAAACAGCCACATATTGCCTAAACATACGGCTTTACATGCGGGGCAATTGGCCACCTGAAAGTGCCTATAGATATATATTTTCAGCTTTTTGAAAAGGTTGCTGAGAGCTCAAGATGGCCAAAAGAAAAATGGCCTCATGCTCCAAAGTGTATTGAAGGGAAAAGCACAAATTGCATACTCTAGCTCGACCACAGGGCAAGTGGCAAATTATGATACTGTTAAACAAGCAGTATTGAAAGCTTACGAGTTGGTTCCAGAAGCATATAGACAAAAATTTAGGAGTTTGGTGAAAACTCGGAATTAATCTTATATGGATTTTGCTCTGAAGAAATCTGTATGCTTTGACCATTGGTGCACCTCAAAAGGAATAAACTGTAGCGGCTACTACGGTAGATGCTACAAAATAAAGGCAAACACACACAAAGGTAGTCAACTCAAGACTGGTTTAAGTCTGTGAATTGACAGTGGCGGTTCGCAATACTGCGCTGTGTCCCCGCTACAAAACAATGATTTTGACAGATTTGGAGAATTGTTGTTAATTGAGGAAATTAAAACGTGTGTTCCAAATGAGATTAAATTATATCTGGATGAGAGAGATGTGAGGGCGTGGTGACACTGGATTAGCAGACGAATTTGCCCTAATTCACAAAGGTACATTTCAGAATGGTAGGCATTTTGAGAAAGTCCCATAGAACAACACCCCGGTAGAATAAAATCATGGATCAGGAGGTGGAATATACGTTGAAAAATTATATTATTAGACCATCGAACTCAAATTGGAGTTCTCCTTTTGTTCTGGTACCTAAAGCAGATGGAACTGTTAGGTTCTGTACAGATTAAAGGAAGGTTAATTCAGTAACAAAAACGGATGCTTATCCTATTCCTAGAATTGATGATTGTATTGATTGGGAAAGCTAAATTTCTTACTAAGGTGGATTTGTTGAAGGGTTATTGCTGTGTGCCATTAACAGAGAGAAGAAGGGTTATATCTGCATTTGTAACACCATCTGGTTGATATGAATATAATGTGCTACCTTTATGGCATGAAAAATGCCCATGCAACATTCCAAAGGATGATAAATTCGTTAATCCAAGGTTTGACACATACAGATGCTTATATGCAATATTATCCAAAGCAAGCTTAACTGTCAATTTAGCTGAAAGTGAATTTGGACATGCTACTGTTACATATTTAGGACATGTGGTTGGTCGTGGCAAAGTTGCACCTAGTCAGGCTGAAGTACATGCAATTTCTGAATTTCCTATTCCCAATGGCAGGAAAGCAGTGAGAAGGTTTTTAGGAATGGCAGGATATTATAGGAAATTTTGCTGAAGTTACTCTTCCTTTAACCAATCTTTTGAAGTAGGGGGATAAGATTGTGTGGATGAAATTTTGTCAGAGAGCTTTAGAAAATTTAAAGGAGATGCTATGCCATTACCCTATTTTAAAATCTCCTGATTTTGACAGACCATTTTCTTTAGCAGTGGATGCCAGTGAGGGGGCAAGAGGTGCAGTTTTGTTACAAAAACATGATGAAATTGATCATCCAGTTGCCTACTTGTTGAAAAAATTCAATGTTCATCAAATAAACTATTTCACTATTAAAAAGGAACTGTTGTCTAATACTTGCTCTGCAGAATTTTGATGTGTATCTGGGTACCACTCTTAAACCAGTTGTGATATTTACTGACCACAATCCTCTGGTGTTTTTGAATAAAATGAAGAATAAAAACAGAAGTTTGTTAAAATGGAGTTTAATCTTACAAGAATATAATCTACAAATTAATCATATCAAAAGCCACTTTTCGGTGGCCACAATACCCGACTGTAAAGCAGCCTATTGTATACGGTTATCGGGTGGCCTCCTGAAAGTGGAAAACCTGGCCAGGAGGTTTACCTACCTAACCCTTCTCCTATAGGTATAATATCCTGCTCCAAGAATCCCCCGTTGCACCTGAAAGCAGCTCAGGCAAAGCTGCTAGCAGCTTTCAGGTGCCTAGCAGCGAGCAGGCTGTTGACAGTCAGCTGACGACCCGCTGACAACCACCTCTCCACTGGTGACAGCCACCCTCCCCACTGTGGGCACCTACCCTCCCTGCTGCCGACACCTACCCTCCCCGCTGCCTGACAGTTCCCCGGTGTGGGACTACGGGGCTGGGGCGGCCGGCGGGGGACTGCGGGGCTGGGAGGGGACAGTGGAAGGGAAATGTCAACCTCCACGGATTCGCTTCAGCACAAAAGACAAGGTCACAGATTTCCGTCACGTTTCCGCAGTCGGACGCTGACCTCTCCATCAGCAGCAGGGCTGGATGGTTTGAAAATTAGGTTTGAAAATAGTGCAGTTCAGAACAGGTTCAGACACCTCAGCCGAACACAATGGACAGTTGAAACCTGTAGTCCCCTGCCGGCCGCCCCAACCCCGCAATCCCCCGCCGGCTGCCCCAGCCCCGCAGTCCCACGTCAGGGGGCTGTCAGACAGCTGGGAGACGTGAAAGCAGTGGGGAACCAAACGGCTGTAACTGTCCTGGCTGTAACTCTCAGGACTCGTATTGTAAGACACGCCAGTGTTAGTCACTATGAAGGAGCATACTTGAAGTGGGAGCACAGATTGTAGGAACGTTGATGTATCGTATAAGGTCACTCTACTAATGCAGTTCAGACTTACAACAATAGAGATCATGGATAGGAGGGAATCTCTACAAGTTTAAAGGCTAGCAAATTTTCAGCATTATCAATACATTTAAAAATGGGAGTGTAAAAGCTTTCTTTCAAACCACAACATCAAGTAAAAATTAATGCAACATTCCAGACGCTTAAAACTGTCAGACGGCTGCCCCTGCCTGGACTCAGGAGCCGGCTTTTGTTCTGCGGCCCCTCTCCCCGCTTCAGACCTTTTAGGTGGCAGAACATGTCCTTTAGCGCTGCCACCTGAACTTCCCTCCGCAGACACACGCAGCTGGCTCTGGAGCTGCATAATCCAGGAAGTGGCTAAAGGTACAAATAATGAAATAGCAGGTTGTCTAGGTGTAAAAAATGAACATGTAAATTATAAACTCAAGATTGGGATACATAGTTATAACATGTTAAATATTGTGTATTATCACTGGAGTGATTGTAAAGTCAGTTTAGTTATAACTGAATTTTAACTCGAGAGTTAAAATTTATTTGTGGGGAGAGTGTTATGGGGTATGTTAGAATAGTTATGGTAAAATATGTCTTTAAAAGAGATAGATTGTGGGGGTTTAGTTTAGGTTACTTTTCATAGACTAATACTTCACAAAGGGCATCTCATTTAAAATGCAAGATCTTTGCTGAAGCTAGACGTTGAGGTTCCAGTTAACTTTGCAGAAACAATGAAGAAGCTGGTCTATTGTGTACGGGCAATAAAGTACAGACTCAGAGAGGCTGATAAGATCTTTCAACCATTGGGTTTGGAGCTCTGTAAGAAGTCGTGTGGTTTTTACAAGCAGAGAGAGGCTGCAAAATGGCAAGTTGGCAGGCTTGTTGAAAAACCCCATGTTGAGGATGGGTTGTTAGTTCTGAGTTCAGCCTGTTCAAAACCCTTGTCGTCCTTACAAGAGAAAATGGCTGAAATAAGAGAAACCAGAGGAACTCTCTGGTGACCTGGAAGAAGAGGTTATCATCTGGAGAACCCATGATGGGGCAAGTTTCTTTGGCAAAATACTGAAGTGACTGATTGGAGGAAATAAGTTTGTGTGTGTCCTGGTGAAGATTCATAAATGTTAAATTCTGTGCACAGTATAAGAATTGCCTGATACCGGTGAACTTGAAGAAGTGAAAAGTGAATGATTGGTCAGTGGAACAGAAAACTTTCCTGAACATATACACATTACATACACGCGTGCTTGGAATTAGAAGGGGGTTAAGTTAATAGTAAGGGGATGGGGGAGGCAGAGGGGTGTGAAAGGGGAGGGAAATGGGGGTGGAGGAGGGGTATGGGGAGGCAGTGGAAATGGGGGTGGAGGGAGAGGGTAGGGTGGGAAAGGGGTTGGGTGAAGGGATGGGGAAGAGAGGGGATGGGGAAAGTGGGTGCATGAAGGTAAAGGAGGAGGTGGGAAAGAGAGGACAGGGGGTGGGAAAAGGGGAGGGGAAGGGGAGAGATGGGAAAGGGGGAGGGTGAGAGAGAAAGGAGGGGAAAAGGATGTGGAGGAGGGGAAGGGGAGGAGATGGAGAAAGGGAAAGGGCATGGAGGAGGTTGAGAAAGGGAAAGGGGTGGAGGAGGGGAAGGGGTTGGAAAGGGGGAGGGGTGGAATAGGGGAGGGAAGGGATGGGAAAAGGGTGGGAAAGGTGAAGGGATAGTGGGGGAAAGGAGGAAGTGGGAAAGGGGGGTGGGAAAAGAGGAAGGGGAGAGGGTTGGCAAGGGGGTGGAGGGAAGGGGGGTGGGGAACTACAAAACAATTACAGCACAGAAACAGGCCAGTTTGAACCTTCTTGTCTATGCCAAACACAATCTCTCACATAGTCCCAATGACCCGCACGTGGCCCATTAACCCTCCACAACTCTCTCGTCCATATACTTATCCCACTTTTTCTTAAATATTAAAATTGAACCCACATCTACCACTTCATCCGGAAGTTCTTTTCACGCTCCCACCACCTTCTGAGTGAAGAAATTCCCCCTCATGTTTCCCCTAAACTTTTTTGCCTTCAATCTCAATCCATCCTCCTGTTTGAATCTCCCCTACACTCAATGGAAAAAGTCTGTCCACGTTGACTCTATCTGTCCCCCTCGTAATTTTAAAGAACTCTATCAAATCACGTCTTAATCTTCCACGCTCCAGGGAATAAAGTCCCAGCTTGCTCATCCTTTCCATGTAACTCAAACCTTGAAACACAGGGAACAATCTTGTAAATCTAATAGGAGATCCAATTTTGCCCCCTCTCTAGACAGTTCTTCTATGTATTAATTTAGAAAACTTTCCTGAACACATTTGACAAACTCCCACCCATCCAGTCCTTTTACAGTATAGGCGTCCCAGTCAATGAGTGGAAAATTAAAATCTCCTTTAATTTCCACCTTACATTTATTGCTGCCTCCTTACAAATTTGCTGCTCTGATTCACTCAGCCCATTAGGAGGTCTATAATACACTCCCATTAGTGTTTTCTTGCCTTTCCCATTCCTCAATTCCACCCGTATAGCCTCCCTGGACAAGCCCTCCAATCTATCCTGCCATAGCACCACTAATGTTTTCTGTAACCTGCAATGCGACAACTCCACCTTTTATTCCCCTCTGTTCTAAAACAACGGAATCCTGGAATATTTAGCTGCCAATCATGTCCCTTCTGCAACCAAGTTTCACTGATAGCTGCAATATCATATTTCCATGTGTCAGTCTATGCTCTAAGCTTATCCACCTTTTTTACAAAACTCCTTGCATTGAAATATACATTTGAGAGAACGTTCCCCCACATAATACTCCTTTGATTTCGATCTACTTTTACAACCCCACCCCCCCTTCATTAACTTTAACATTTTGACATTTTGGTTCCTCTCTCCCTTCAAATCTAGGTGTTTGTTTACCCTAATCTCTGCACTGTCATTCTGATTCCCACCCCCCCCACCCCCCCCCCCCCCCCCCGCCAAACTAGATTAAACCCTCCCCAACAGCTCTAGCAAATTTACCCACCAGGATATTGGTCCCCCTTCAGTTTAAATTCACCCTGTCCCTTTCGTACAGGTAAGACCTTCCCCAGAAAATGATCCCAATGATCCACAAATATGAACCCTTGCCCCCTGCACCAATTCTTTAGCCACGCATTCATCCGCCACATCTTCCTAATCCTACTCTCTATAGCGCGTGGCACAGGCAGCAATCCCGAGATTACCATCCTTGAGGTCCTGTTTTTTAACTTCTTTCCTAACTCCATATATTCTTTCTTCAGAACCTCATCCCCAATTCTCTCTATGCCATTGATCCCCAAATGGACAATGACATCTGGCTGCTTGCCCTCTCGATCTGAGACATCCCTGCCTTGGGCATCTGGGAGAGGCCACATACCAATTAGGAGCACCAATCTTGTCCAACAAACCTCCTATCTGCTCCCATAACCAGCGGGTCCCCAATTACAAGAGCTCCCCTCTTTTCTCACCTTCCTTTCTGAGCTGAGGGACCAGCTCCCATGCCAGAGACCTAATCACTGAGACTTGTCCCTGGTAGGTCGTCCCCACACAAGAACCTTCCTGAGTGGTAAACATTTACCTTTCAAGCACCAAGCCTGGTGAACTTTATGCATGTTAAATTCTGTGCACAGTGTGGTGATTGCCTGAAATCAGAGAACTTGGAAGAAGGAGAAGTGAGTGAACTGTGAACCAAAGAACTTTTCTTAAATCCACACACACACATTACACATGTGCACTTAGAATTAGAAGGGGGTAATTTGAATTAGTATATAGTGTTACTAAGATCAAACCAGCAACCACAAAGAAGGCATATCACACAGGGGTAAAGATGAACAATTACTTTATTAACAAAAAAATTCACCTTCAAACTTTAATTCAAAATCCCCCCTTTTATAACGATGCCCACTGGTTTCTATGCAAATCTCTATAACAGTATAAACTTAATAAATTTCCCAGCCTAAATATAACATATGGAATTAAAGTGTAAGTTATATTTCCAACCAGCCCACAGAAAAACTTAGACACAAAAGAAACGCAAAACACACAAGACTCATAAAACTTCGATCTCAACTGAAGCAAAGATCATAAACAAAATTCAGTTTGTTTGGTTAACTGAAGCCAAAAGATCTTTGAGAGAGAGAGCAGCAAATTCGAAGCTTTTTGTGTTGTTTGCAGAGAGAGGAACCACTGGCTTTGTCCAGATCCTTCTGGCTGCCTTTGGAATGTTCATCCTTTTTGAAATCCCAACATTCTAAACTCTCCTCCAGACCATGACTCCTGCTCTAGGCCTCCTTCCACTCCACAGCACCACCCAGTGGTGGTTTATCGTCCAAGTCCAGAAATTTTTAGATCATTTTCTGCACACATGCTCAGTCCGTCTTCCACTCTCAGCAGTCCACCTTCACGTTGGGTCTCAAAGGCAAACTGTCACTGTTTAACATAAAAGGATACAACAAATAGTCAATACACAACGCAGAACTCTGTAACAGTAGTGTAATTATAGAGTTAAGTTAAAGTTTGATTCTATTTTCATGTTTGAATTTGATTTAAAATATCTTTTGTTTTGAAAGCCACGTCTTGGTGAATGTCTATTGCTGCTGGGTTTTGGGGTCCTTTGGGCTTGTAACGGGGTCACAGTGGGGGAGGATGGGTGTGGCAAGTGGACGGAGAATGAGGAGAGAGGGAATGGGTGGTTTTGAGATGCAAGATGTTGGAGAAAAAGAGAGTGTCAATGGGAGTTGCAGCTGGGGTTGTTGTCAAGATGGGTGTAGGTTGGTGGATCTGTTTTTATCCCTGTGACTGATTGTTGAGCTTCTGGATAGCTGTTTGGAATGCTTGTCATTTGTTGAGTTGTAAATTCTCACCATGTTTCATAAAATACAAATACTGGAAATAAAAATAGAAACAATTGACAGGAGGATATCACCAACGTTGCACCGTATACAATTTCAGCTGCTGAGGCATTGGAAATCTTCTTTCGGGATAGTGCGGATCCCCAGGAGGACCCAGGGTACCTTGTCCGCCCAGTTCGGCCCCTTTAGTCAAGCCATCAAGGCTGCCTTTAGGTGCCTGTTGAACCATTCCACCAACTTGTTGGCTTGAGGGTGGTAAGATGCGTTGGCCAGCGCTACCCAGAGTCCCAAAGTGAACTGTTTTGGGGTCATGTGCTCTGAGACTCTGAACCTCGACACCCAGATGTTAATCAGTGCCCTGGCGCAGGTCTTGGTGGTTGTATCAGCCAGCAGGATGCCTCCAGCCACCTTGTGGAATTGTCAATCATGGTAAAGAGATATCTCACCCCATGGGAGACCGACAGCAGCCCTACAATGTCAATATGGGTGTAGCTGAACCAACGTCGCGCTGGCTCGAAAGTCTGGGGTGGGGGTAGGCGTCTTGACATGCACCTGCAGTTTGGATGTCTAGCAGAGTGTGTAGGTTTTGGCCCACTGACTGACCTGTTTCTGGAGGCCGTGCCAGACGAACCTACTGGCCACCTTTTTAATAGAAGTCCTGATCGCTGGGTGTGCCAAGTTGTGGACAGCGTCAAAGACCTGCCACCTCCTAGCTGCCGGTACAATTGGGCGGGGTTTGCTGGTGGAGACATCACCAGCCTGAGGCCAGAAACTGCTGTTCTGTATGCCGAGATCTCAGGATTCTTCTGCTGCGCCCCAGCTAGGGCAGAATAGTCTATTCCTTGGAACAGGGCCTGGATAGACTCGATCGCAGGGTAGGACTGTGTTGGCCACCACATTGCTCTTACCCGCTCTGTGTTAAATGTCTGTAGTGAACTCAGACATGTATGAGAGGTGTCGCTGCTGCCTGGCTGACCACGGGTCAGACATTTTGTGGAAGGCAAAAATCAGTGGTTTGTGATCTGTGAAGACGTTGAATTGTCTGCCTTCCAGGAAGTATCGGAAATGCCTGACTGCCAGTTAGAGCACCAATAGCTCCCGGTCAAAGGCACTGTATTTAAGTTCAGGTGGACAGAGGTGCCTGCTAAAAAAGGCCAGGGGCTGCTATTGCCAGTCGATCAGCTGTTCAAGGTCCCCTCCAACTGCTGTGCTGGAGATGTCCACTGTGAGGGCGGTTGGTACCTCTGGTTTGGGATGAACCAGAAGGATGGAGGATGGCATTGGCCAGTTCGTCCTTTGGCTTCTGGAATGCCTTCAAGGCCTCCTCTTCCGAGATAATGTCTTTATTTTTTACCCACCATTTTTACACCATGAGTGTAATAAAGGGGCGCATGATGTGAGCTGTTGCCGGTATGAGTCAGTGATAAAAGTTAATCATACTGGCGAATCCTTGCAACCCCTTCACTGTGCAGGGCTTGGTGAAACACCGAACACCCTTTTCGGGGAGGGGTTTCGTTCTGTGCCTATTGATCCGATGCCCCAGGAATTCGATCGTTTCCAACCTGAACTGGCACTTAGCAGCGTTTATAGTTAGTCCGAATTCCTGCAGCTGGGCGCACAGTTGTCTCAGTTGGGCTGTGTGCTCTGTGTTGCTGTGGCTGGCGATGAGAATATTGTCCAAATAGATGAATGCGAATGGGAGATTCCGACCCACCGCATCCATCAGTCTCTTGAAGGTCTGGGCTATGTTCTTAAATCCAAAGGGCATTCTCAAAAATTCCAAAGGAGTAATGTTGGCGGTTTTAGGGATGTCATTGAGATGGACTGGGACCTGATGATGGTCCCTGATGAGATCAACTTTTGAAATCATCCGTGCCCTTTGTAAGTTAGTGGTAAAGTCTTGGATGTGGGACACAGGTGTCAGGTGTGTGGTGTGGTGTCAGGTGTCAGGTGTGGTGACCTCGTTGAGGTGGCAATAGTCACCTTATGGCCTCCACCCTCCTGCTGCCTTTGGTACCATGTGCAGGGAGAGGCCCAGGAGCTATTGGAACACGGCACGATCCCCAGCTCTTCCATTTTCTTAAACTCCCCCTTGGTGAGGGGAAGCTTTGGGGGAAGGCAGCATGCCCTGGCGTGGAGCAGGGGGCTTTCGGTAAGGATGTGGTGCCTTACCCCCATGCTTCACCTCAGCAGTGAAAAACTGTGTCACCATGATTAAAAGAAACTCCGCTAGGATCGACATGAATGTGTTGTCGGAGGAGGAGTCACGCGATGGAGTAGTGGCCGGACGGTGAACTCCAGCCCTCTCCAGAAAAGTCGGGAAAAACAAGAGAAAACACAAAGGCACAGAAATAAAAGTTACAGAAAAGTGAGTATAAAGGTGGAAAGAAGATGGCGACAAAAAAAGAAAAGTCGAAAGCAACGGTAAGAAGAGAGGAAGAGAAGACAAAGGAGGAAAAAGGTGAAGGCCTTACCTGTCCGAAGAGGCCCGCTGCGGAGAGAGAAACCCGCTCCCTCAGGTCGGTAGATAATGGACTACAAAAATGGCTCGCTGAGCCGAGTAAAAGTGCGCAACCGCACATGCGCGAGGAGTCGCGCATGCGCGATGCGCATGAAAAAAAACACACCGACGGGAGGGGGGACCAGCTGGGGAGTCGATCTCCACAGCCGGCAACGACAGCTGCAGAACACCTGCAGCAAGAAGAGACCACAGAAGACAATAGAAACAAGATAGAAGAGGAGGAAAGGGCAACAAAGAAACAACAGATGGTCAACCCAGAGGAAGAAGAAGAGGAAGAGTATGGTGAAATAGAAGAAGAAAAGATAGGCAAGGTAAAGGATATACTTGCTCTTATTAAAGGATACATGGAGTCATTTAAAGAATGGCAAACACAGGAATTTAAGGATTTAAGAAAAAGAATAAACAACACAGAGGAGAAAATAATTAAAATGGAGATGACCTTAACAGAAATGGGAAAAAAAATGGACAAGATGGAAGAGCGGGCAGTAGCAGCAGAAATGGAGGTAGAAGACTTAAAAAAGAAATTGGAGAAATCTAATAAAAAAACTAAAGAGACACAAGAACTACTAGCTCAAAAAATAGATACAATGGAAAACCATAACAGAAGAAATAACATAAAGATAGTGGGCCTTAAGGAAGATGAAGAAGGCAAGAATATGAGGGAGTTTATAAAAGAGTGGATCCCTAAGACCCTAGGATGTCCAGAACTACAGCATGAAATGGAAATAGAAAGGGCACATAGAGTATTGGCCTCTAAACCACAACCACAACAAAAACCAAGATCTATTGTAGTAAAATTCCTAAGATATACTACAAGAGAAAAGGTACTGGAGAAGACAATGGAAAAAGTAAGAGAGGGCAACAAACCACTGGAGTATAAAGGGCAAAAAATCTTCATTTATCCAGATATAAGTTTTGAACTCCTAAAGAAGAGAAAAGAGTTCAATACAGCAAAGGCGATTTTATGGAAGAAAGGGTATAAATTTATACTAAAGCATCCAGCGGTATTGAAAATATTTATTCCAGGACAACAAAACAGACTATTCTCGGATCCAGAAGAAGCACGAAAATTTGCAGAACAATTACAAAAATAGACTGAGGGAGGAAGACGGGTAATGAGAGTTAAAATGATCACGACTGATATGTATGTGGGTAAAGACAAAAATAGACTGAGGGATGAAGACGGGTAATGAGAGTAAAAATGATCACGATTGATATGTATGCAGGTAAAGAGGTATAAGAGTGAATAGAGACAATGAGCATACATGAATGTATCTGTACTTAGAGGAAAATATAGATAGTATAGACAAGAATTAATAAGGGAAGGTAATGGAATAGAGAGAATAAGGAGGGAATTAAAAGAGGGACCTTTGTGACATATGAAAAGTGAAATCTTTTCTGGGGGAGGCGGGGTGGGGGGAAATAGCGGTCACTGCAAAATCAGTTGACGCTTGCGAGTGGATTCGCAAATCCAAATGGAGAGGGGAGATGTGGTTGTCCGACAAGGGATAAAGGACAACTCAGGAGGTGAAGGGGAGATTGGGGATAAATAAGATAGAAATAGGAGAATAAGGAAAATGTTAGATGTTGTAGGAATGTTGTCTTATAAAGAGTTGAAAATAAGAAAACAGAAATGGAAAAGGAGGAAAGGTAATGATGGAAAAACGGAAAGAGAAGATAAACAAAATATAAAAGGGCTACGCTGAACTATATGTCTTTAAATATTAATGGAATACATAACCAAATTAAAAGGAAGAAACTACCAAATTTAAATGAATAAATGTATTCCATTAGAAAAAATAACATATTGGTTAAGAAATAATATTGAAATATTCAAACAAGTATAGGAGCCTTACATTAAATACAATAGCGAAAACCTACCGGGGACAAACATTACCTAAGTTGATGGAAGGAGAAGGAAAGAAAAGAATGGACTCAGTAGAATTTCTGGTGTAATTTTGTTGAATGACAACATTGTCTGACTGGCTTAATGCAACCTAGATTGTATACCTAAAATGGATGAGGGGGTGGGGTGGGGGGGTGGTTTGGGAGGAAAGGGGGGGGGAGAAAAAGTAACTGTATATGTGTGAAAAGAAATAGTGTATATCATGGCTAATGTGATTTATGGTGTGAAAAATAAAAAAAATTAAAAAAAAAAAAAAAATGTGTTGTCGGATAGCATAATGGAGTCAAGGTGGGGGGCAGGTCACATGGCTTCCCCCAGGGGTGTGGTTTGAAAGTCCTGGTGTGCACCAATCACCGTCCATTTTAGGTCCACCAGCAGGCAGTGGACTCGCAGGAAGTTTGCTCCCAGGAGTGATTGCGCCATAGCTGCAATCATAAATGTCCATATGAACTGGTTGCTGCTGAAGCGGAGGGGGCAGTGCGGATATCGTCCGATCATATGGCGGTGCTGTTTGCTGCCCTCATTGCCAGGTCTGGTTTCCCATTCCAAGTGTTATAGGCCAAGTTGGGGTGGGCGGGGGGGGAAGGATACTTATTTCAGTGCCGATGTCCATGAGGAAGCGCCTCCCTGACAGAGAGACCCACACAGTGTCCAACCACCGCACCCATTGATGATGGTTGGCCATGGCGTTTCCCTGAAATGCACGGGGTGGGTGGCATTGATGGGCTCCCGCACCCCGTCATTGGTGATAGTGGCAATACTGTTGGGTCAGGGGGTCCACTTGCCTCTCTGTTTTCTGTGGCCTTGTTGCCGGCTGTGTGCGGGGCCTAGCAACCTTTCCACCGAGATGCTGTTCTCTTTCTTTGCTCTCCAGAGCACATCCACCCGAATTGCGACTTTTCTGGGGTCGCTAAAGTCATCGTCGGAGGGCAAGGGTCAGATATCCTCTGGCAGCTGCTCCAGAAAAATTTGCTCGAAGAGCAGACAAAGTCTGTGTCCCTCAGCAAGGGCGAGCATCTCGCTCATATGGGCAGATGATGTTCTGTCCCCCAAACCGTCCATATGCAACAATAGGGTGGCGCGCTTGCGCCGTGAGAGCCCGAAAGTGTGGGTTAATAGCTCCTTGAGGGCATCATATTTGCCTTGGTGTGGAGGTTGCTAGTAACGTGTGTCGTCGGCAGGTGGAACTGGGTCTCGGCCTATTCGAACCACACGTGTGGCTGTGATGCCGAGAAAGTTGGTGGTTTTAATGAAACTGCATGAAGAGATGCTTGTTCTATCATCTTCGGGTCCAACTGCTGGTTGGACCTGCCGGAGTCACCACAAAGTATGGAAAGAAGATACACACGAGGAGTCGAAGTCGAAGACTGATTTATTCCACTGTCAGCTCCTTGCTGCTGTCGTTGGGAGTGATGTCACTGTAGCGCCGATTTCCGATTGGGCGGCATTCCTGACGTGTGAGTGTTCACCTGGAATGAAGGTTGTTGGTCTCTGGGGGTTCTGCGCAGTCGCCACGTTCGTCAGCCATTTTGTGTACTGAGTCGCATCCTGGTTAGTGGGCTGCTACGAGGACAATTGTCTTTCTATAATTTGTCACCATTGGTAATGGTGATAGGTACTGTGGCCTTTGACAGAAGCAAAGTGTGACAGAATGTTTCTGAGTGTTGTTCACCAGCTTGAGGAGGGCACTTGCAACTTGACATGATGATGGCAGGTATCCTTTGAGAGGGAATTAAATCAGTGAGGAATGAATGAAGAATTGATCGCATCTGTACATGGTACTGAAATATGTCAATGCAAATTGCTGCAACTGAACAGATACATGAAGCACATTTAAAGATTATATTTATATTTATATTTTTTCTTTGTGGCAACTTGTGTTAATTATACTTAAAATTGTTGTTAAACACAAGTTGCCACAAAGAAAAAATACAAATATAAAAGGTAGAAGGAAAAAGATCAGGGGTTGTCAATATTTGTAAATCTGCTGCTGAGTCCTTCCAGCTTCTCTTTGTTTGCTTCAGAGACCTGCTGACTGAAAATGTACACCTCTGCCCTGATGTTTCTCTGAGTGGAATATCAATTTGGGACCTCAACTGGATTCTAGGGAAAATGGAACATAGACCATTATGTTCAGGCCCTTCAGCCTTCGATGTTGTGTCAGCCCACAGATTCCCAAAAAAAGTACTAAACCCTATCTAACCCATAACCTTCCTCTTTTCCTCCATGTGCCTGTCTAAGAGTCCCTTTAAATGTTCCTAATGTTTCAGCCTCCACCACCATCCCTGGCAAGGCATTCCAGGCACCCACAACTCTCTGTAAAAAAAAAAAACCCTGACATCTTCCCCTAAACTTCACTCCTTTCACTTTGTGCAGATGTCCTCTGGTGTTTGCTATTCATGTCCTGTGAAACAGGACCTGGCTGATCCACCCTGTCGATGCCTCTCATAATCTTGTAGACCTCTATAAAGTCTCCTCTCATCCTTCTACGCTCCAAAGAGAAAAGTCCCAGCTGAACTAACCTTGCCTCATAAAACTTGTTTTCCAATTCTGGTAAATCTCCTCTGAGCCCTTTCCATAGCTTCTACATCCTTCCTATAATGAGATGACCAGAATTGAACACAGTACTCTGTGTGGTCTCACTAGAGGTTTGTAGAGATGCAACATGACCTCTCTACTCCTGAACTCAATCCCCCATTAATGAAGTCCAGCATCCCATAGGCCTTTATAACTATCCTATCAATCTGTGGGCAACCTTGAGGGATGTATGAATTTGAACCTCAAGTTTCCTCTTGATCTACTCTCTTAAGTAGCCAACCATTAATCCTGTACTCAGCCTTCTGATTTGTCCTTCCAAAATGAATCACTTTACATTTATCTGGATTGAATTCCATCTGCCACCTTTCTGCCCTACTCTGCATCCTGTCTATATCCTTTTGTAACTTTTGACAACCTTCAGATCCATCCACAACTCCTCGAACCTTCGTGTCATCCACAAATTTACTAACCTATCCTTCTGCTTCTTCATCCAGATCATTTATAAAAATTGCAAAGAGCAGGGGGCCCAGAACTGATCCTTGCAGCACTCCACTAGTCACCACAAAGAATACTTTTCTTTCACTACTACTCTCTGCTTTCTTCATGCAAGCCAATTTTTTATCCATACAGCCAAGGTTCAATTGATTCCATGCCTCATGGCTTTCTGGATGAGTCTCTCATGGGGGACCTTGTCAAATGCCTTACTAAAATCCATGTAGACTACATCTACCGCCCAACCCTCATCAATTTATTTTGTTAAATCCTCAAAAAAACAGTTCGGCTTGAGAGGCATGATCTTCCATTCACAAAGCTCTCCTGACTATCCTTGAGTCGACTGAACTTCTCCAAATGCTCATAGATCCTTTCCTTAAGAATCCTTTCCATTAGTTTACACACCACTGACGTAAGACTCACCGGTCAGTCCATAATTCCCAAGATTTTCCCTACAGGTACGTGATCCTTTATCCGAACATCTAAAATCCGGAAAGCTCCAAAATCCAGCAAGTGGACACCAGCAGTTGGGGGAGGCAGCCGAGGGTCCAGCGGTTGGGGGAGGCGGCCGAGGGACCGGCGGTTGGGGGAGACAGCTGGGCAACTGGAAGGGGGTGGGGGTGGATATGGCAGCACAATTCAGGTGGGCTTTCCGAAATCCTGAAAAATCCAAAATTCGGAACACATTGTCCCCCAAGGGTTCCGGATAAAAGATTGTGTACCTGTATTATATTTTTTAAACAAGGAAACTACATTTCCCATTTTCTAATCCTCTGGCAGCTTCCCTCCGGCCAAAGAGGACTCAGAGATCAGAACTACTACACCAGCTATCTCTTCTCTCACTTCCCACAGCAACCTGGGATATATAGCATCCGGCACCAGGGACTTATCAATATTGATATTTTTGGTGATCTGTTCCACTAATGGCCATTGGTGGAACAGAATGTTCTTGAGAGAAGTAAATTTTAAAACCAGAGTTACATTAATAGTTTATCTCTGATCAGTAGTTTTGGAGGTCAACTTGGTATGGACAATTAAGCCATTCCATTGTTCATTGACATTGACGTTGTGACACTTGCATGTTCCCTCTTGCTGTTTGCTAACTCTAATAGGACATTGACAAATGAAAGAAAAGTACAATCAAGAATCCAAACTGCTTTCATGATGTGTAAGATGCCAAGCTGAAGCCAAGTGTAGACCTTGGGGTTAGTAGAGTCAGAGGTTGCATTATGATTCTGGAACAAGGCATGCAAAATCATCCTCTGTACTGTTTAATTTTCACCCAGCTCTTCAGCCCACTTTTTCAAAGGTTACTGCTCTGGGGGAGTCACCTGATTAAGTAGTGGCCAGTCAAGAAGAACCAGCCTTCTCCAGAGAAAAGGATAAAAATTGGAAAAAAAACAAAGTTCAACAAATGAAAAGTAGAACAGTAGGATAAAACAACCAAGAAGGACCTGAAGATGGCGCCGAAAAAAGAAAAAGCCAGAATGACAAAGAAAGAAGAAGAGAGAAAACACCAGAAAGGAAAGAAGATGGCCTTACCTGTACACAGGAGCAGAGAGCCCCCGTGAAGAAGATCGCCTGGTCCCCGAAGCTGGTAAGTGCCCGGCAGGGTGGGAACCTCCCCAGCAGTGGACTACAAAAATAGCTCACAGAGCCCGATAAAGAGACACAACTGCGCATATAAGAGAAGATGATGACGGGAGGGGGCCCAGTGTCGGGGCGCCCAGCAGCGGGATGCGAGCGACTTAATTGAGAGAGCTGAAGAGGAAACAATGAGGAAAGAAGAGTCACAGAGAAGAGGGGGAAAAGACACAGAAAAGGAAGAAGATCAAGACCTACACGGGAAGGAAGAAGATAAAAGAGAGATACAAACCATAGATAAAAACTTTTTTGAAGACCATATGAGGGCATTAAAAGAGATGCTAACAATTGAATTTAACACAATTAAAAAGAAAATAGAAAAAGCAGAAGATAAAATGCAGAGAGTAGAGCTGGCCATTGCAGAGATAGGAAAAAGAGTAGAAGATGTGGAAGAAAGAGAGCAGGAATGAAAGAAAAAGTCAGAGAAATCAAGGAGACACAAGATTTGTTATCCAAAAAAATCGAAATGCTGGAAAACTACAGAAGACACAATAATATAAAAATAGTGGGCGTGAGAGAAGGCGAAGAAGGGACAGACCTGAAGGGATTTATAAAAAGGTGGATCCCGAAGCTTTTGGGAGGGACAGAATTACAAGAGGGAATAGAAATAGAAAGAGCACACAGACCACTGGTTCCGAAGCCGCAACCACACCAAAAGCCGTGATCCATATTAATAAAACTATTAAGATACACAACAAGAGAAGAAATATTGGAGCCGGCAAAGAACAAAGTAAAAGAAAATAAACAGCCATTGGAATATAAGGGACAAAAAATATTTTTTTTACCTGGACATTAGTTTTGAACTTTTAAAGAAGCGGAAGGAGTTTAATATGGTGAAAACGATATTGTAGAAGAAAGGCTACAACTTTGTGCTGCAACACCCAGCAGTACTTAAAGTATTCATCCCTGGGCAACAGAATAGACTGTTCTTGGATCCAAAGGAAGCCCAAGGATTCATAGAGATTGCCAGACAGGAAACAAGATGAGGAGGAGTATGAAAAAAGGCTGCCAAGAAAATGTGTAAAAAAGACAATGTAAATGCAGAGGTTTAAAGTTGAAAAAGAGAAGGGAAATGGAGGAAAAAAAAGAGCTTTGTTATATGTATAGAAAATGAATAGTGTTTCTCTGGGGGGGGCTGGGGAGGGGGGAAAAACTGTCACTTACAAATGACACTTGCAATTATTATCTCAAACCAAGTGGAAAGGTGGGGTTGGGGTTGTCCTTAATCCAGTAAGGGATTAAGGACAACCCAAAGTGGGGGTTTAACGTTATTTTGGTTAAAAGTATATTTGGTCTCATTTGTTGTGGGGGTTTTTAGGGTATTTTGTTTTCTAATCGTGTTGTCATGCACTGAGATGAGCAAGGAAAATTTAAAGAATAATAATGGAAGAAGGGAGATGGGGGGCTGAGGAGGTGAGAGAGAAGTGAAAGCAAAGGTATAAGATGGCCACGCTGAATTATATGACCGTAAACATTAATGGAATAAACAACCAAATTAAAAGGAAAAGACTACTGACACTACTCAAAAGGGCAGAATAGATATAGCATTTGTGCAGGAAATACATCAAACCGAGGCAGAGCAGAGCAAATTGAAGAGAAACTGGGTAGGTCATGTAGTGGCATTATCATATAGTTCAAAAGCTAAGGGAGTAGCTATATTAGTCAATAAAAACATACCAATCAATATAAAGGAAGTAATAACAGATCCAGTGGGCAGGTATGTAATGATGAAGTGCCAGATATATTCAGAATTTTGGAATTTGCTTAATATTTAATTAATGTGGTGAATCTCTGCGCTGAGCTGTCAGTCTTCCCTTCGGCGAGCCTTGCCTTACTAACATTGCCTGTGCATTATCTCTACCGTTCTAGACACTCCCCTTGGGTATAACTGTGTAGGCACCCATTGTCTTTTTTTATTGTACCATGAGTTTCTGCTAATAAAAGCCATGATTATTGTTTGACCACAGCGTCTTTGTCTACTTCATCAACTGGCACTTCAGCACCTAATGAAGAAGATCAAAAGTTTATACAAGACATATTCCTAAAGATAGTGGGAAACATTCCGATGGGGGCGAATTTTAACTTGAACTTGGACCCAGTGTTGGATTCATTATGATAGCCCTAGCAGTAGCAAATAAGTTTGTAATGACAACCTGGAAAATGGAAGAGAACCTAAAAATACAACAATGGTGGTATATAGAAATGATTAAGTGTATTCCATTGGAAAAAGTTACCTATAACCTAAAAGACAAATATACATTGTTCGATCAAATTTGGGAACCATATATGAAATATGACAGAAAATGCTGACTTCGGACCTCCACCTCCTAGTGATAAGAAGATAAACATGATTAGACTTAAAGATGTAAAAGTGGACGGCACGACTTTTATTTGTTTTTTCTGTGTGGATTTTGTTTTCTTGTATTTTGTATGTTTAATATTTATTGGTTTTTGAGGGGGGGGGTAGGAAGGGGGGAGAAAAAATAAAAAAATGTCACTGTATATATTTAATGAAGTGCAGCGGCAGCTCCACTACTCCTGAAAGAACACACACAACCAGACGGGTTGACCTCAGTGAGCAGACTAGTTTATTGCAGGCTGCTAGGCTGGACTTATACTCCCAGCCTTGACCTGGCTGAGAACCGCGCTGGAGGGCGCTGACGTCACCCGGGTGTCACGTGGTCCCCCAGCGTGGGGTTCTGAGCCCCGTGCTGGGAGGAAGGGAACACCCCCGAGGGCGCCATTTTGGCCGGCTGGCCCGCCGCGTGGCTTACAAGCAGGGCCGATTTGCCTGCCTAGTGGTGAGCCGCAACAGAAGAATATTTGTATATATTGTTGATATGGTTCATAGTGCAATAAATAAAAAAATACAAAAAAAATGGTAACTGCTCTACTGAACATTGAAGGGAAGCTAGATTTACAATGGGACATTGAGGTTCAATGTAATTGTCTTGCAATGAAAAGATGAAAATGCAAGGTATAAGAGATGCAAGGTATTTTGTTACAAGTGTAGGTTACATTGCATTTTCATGAGTTAATGCAGAACTCGCATAGTAAAAACACAAAGCTGGAGAAACTCAGCAGGTCAAACAGTGTACTTTATGTCGCAAAGATGAAGAATCGTAACTAATGTTTCGGCCTCCATCCAGGTAGAACTATCTAGAAATTGCACAGTAAATGGTAAGGACCTGGGGATTGTTGTAGAATGGTGAGACAAAGAGGTGCAGGGACATAGTTCCATGAAAGTGACAATATAGGTACACAGGGTAGAAACAAAAGTTGGGACATCATGTTGCAACTGAACAAAATGCTGGTGAGACTACTTTTAGTGTATTGAGTGCAACTTGCTCAATTGTACGAAGATCTTAAGCTGGAAAGGGTATTGAAAAGATTTGAAGGAACGTTGCTGGCACTAGGGGACTTAAATTATAAGAATAATTCTGTCTTTTCTCCCTGGAGCAGAGGAGGCTGAGAGGTGATGTTATGAGTATTTAAAATCCTGGGGGACACAGATAAAATGAATAGTCACAGTCTTTTTCCCAGGGTAAGCGAATGTAAAACAAGAGGAGTAAGTTTAAGGGGAGAGGGTAAATATTTAAAAGGAAACAGAGAGGCACAATTTTTCAAAAAGAGGGTGTCAGGTGCATGAAATGTGGTGCCAGTGGAAGTGAGAGAAGCCATCCCTTACACTCCATTTCTCCAATATCTGCAGATTCCTATTTTAGTACACTCCAGGAAATCCTCTTTCACTGAGTTGCTACCAGTTTGGTGTTCTCTATCTAAATGCATATAATAGTCACCCATGATAACTACTATACATCTAGTGCATGCTTCCCTGGTTTCTTGCTTAATGTTCAAATCTCTGCTAGAATAAAGAAAATCTCAGACATTTAAGAACTTGTTCCCAGGGTGATAATGGCCAATACCAGAGTTTATCTGTTTAAGGTAAGTGGAGGAAAGTTTAAGGGAGATGTCAGACTCGGGGGTAAATATTTTCTTTACACAAATAGGGTCATCTGGAACGCACGGCTGGCATTGGTGGTTGAGACTGGTACATTAGAGACATTTCAGAGATAGGCATATGAATATAAGCAAATTTGAGGGGGGGGATGGGGGGGTTATGGACTGTGAGAAGGGAAATAGATTGATGGTGATGTACTGGCCCAGCACAGTGTTGTGGGCCAAAGGGCCTGTACTGGATCCATGTATGACACTAACTTGGATGGCAGTGTGAGGTGTGAGGAAGATTCAGAGGTTGCAGGTGAAGTGCCAGTTGATGAAGTAGACAAAGATGATGTCAAACAATAATCATGGCTTTTATTAGCAGAAACTCATGGTACAATAAAGAAAGACAATAGATGCCTATATACAGTTATATCCAAGGGGAGTGTCCTTAACAGTAGAGATAATGCACAGCCAAGGTTAGTACAGCAAGGCTCGCCAGAGGGGAGACAGGCAGCTTGGTAGACATTCACCGCAGCAGGATAACGGATACATCAGGAGATTGGATAAATGTATGGCAGATGCAGTATAATGTAGATAATATGAATTTATTCACTTTGATGGCAATAACAGGCAGGAACCTTATTATCTGACAAATTAGGAAAAGGCGAGGTGCAACGAGATCTGGGTGTCGTGGTTCATCAGTCATTGAATATTAGAATGTAGGTACAGCAGGCAAAGAAAGGAAATGGTGAGAAGTTTTGAATGAAGATACTTGGTAGGTCTGACTCCAATTATATATGGCCTTGGTGAGGCCACCCCTAGAGTGTTGTGTACAGATTTGATCTTCTCATTTGAGGAAGGAGATTCTTGCTATTGATGCGGTGCAGCGAAGGTTCACCAGACTGATCCCTGGGATGGCAGGACTGACGGATGAAGAAAGACCGGATGACCAGGGCTATGCTCATTGGGATTATGGAGAATGAGAGGGGATCTCATGGAAACGTATGAAATTCTGACAGGCCTCTCTGACGGTCAGGTTAAATGTAGGAAGAATGTTCCTAATGTCGTAAAAGTCTAGAACAAGGGATCACAGTCTAAGGATAAGAGGGAAACCATTTAGGGCTGATATGAGGAGACACATCTTCACTCTTAAATTTGAACTTGTGTATCTCCCGACTACTGAAAGTTGTTGAGGCCCTTACGATTAAAGAGATCAAGGGGTGTGGGGAGAAAGGAGGTACTGAGGTTGCGTGATCCTATTGAATGGTGGGGCAGACTTGAAGGGCTGAATGGCTTATTCCTGCACAGAGATCCTGTTTGAGATTGCAGGGGGAAAATTATAAGGGGAACATGAGGGGAAATTTCTTCAAGCAAAGGGTGATTGGGATGTGGAATAAGCTTCTGGCTGAGGTGGTTGAAGCAAGGACGTTATTTACATTTAAGGAAAGACTGGATAATTACATGGAGGGGAGAGGATTGGAGGGGTATGGACCAGGTGCTGGTCAGTGGGACGAGGAGGGTGGGGATTTATTCTGGACTAGTAGGGCCAAACTGGCCTGTTCTGTGCTGTATCTGGTTATATGGTTAATGTTTATGATTCTTGTTTTTATCATTCATTTTTAACCAAATGAATTGTATAATTCAGTGCCACCAGACAAGCTAATACCAGGCATCATGGAGCAGATATGGTTAAGGCTGCCATAACAAAAGTATTTTTAAATGTGTTTAAAATTCTGTTGCCAGCAGCAGGAGTCGATAACCTGGGGATGCAGATTTTAAATCTGCATTTTTGAAGATTTTGCTTTTGCACTAATTTGTGATTGGGAATGTGCTCTCTGGAATTGCATTGGGTAGATTTTATTTTGGAAGGGAATTGCAATTTGGAAAAAGCAAAGAAAGTTCCTGGGCTATTTGAAGGAGACGGAAGTGGGATCAGTTGGAGAGTTGCCATGGATATGATGGTCCAATTATCGGAATTTAAAACTGGAAAACTATCAAGTTACTGTTCAGAATTCTGTACATTAAAAACAAATTAGCATCTTTCAAGTTGGACAGTGTTAATGTATACACAATGGCAACATTGTTGGATTTGGCAAACCTGATCTCCTTCGCAACGCAGGACAGGAAGATGGGGCCTCATTTGAAATGTGAAGTGTTAGCACAATGAAAGTCTATCCTTGCTTTTCTCCTGGGACCAAAATAAGGTACAAATCAGGACCTGGCACTACAAGCAGGAATACTCTGATTATTTGGAAGCTGGTATTGCGAAGTGAAGGAATTTGGCATTGCAGTATGTAAGCTGAAATGGTTCTTATTTAGTGTCAGTTAGTCACAGTATATAGTACAAACACTTAGTGTTTGTCCTATATGCAAAAAGAGATCATGATTAAAAGTTAACATTCTCATTCCATCAATGTCTTGCATAACAGACAGGGTATTCGTATATGCGCATTTATTCACATACGCGAATTGGGGAATGATTCGTTTGTAAGTATGGGTTGTCTTTAAGTTGGACATTCATAACCTGGGGACTGCCTGTACTTAAAATTTGAGCAGATGTTTTTGGCTTAAAATATAATTGAAAAAAACTTTATTGCTTTGCTGCCTGTCTTTCCCTCCTTTCTGCTCCTGTACACTCCAAACAAAACGTTCGGTACCCAACCTTTTAGAGTGTACAGAAAATCTGATGATGCTGCAATTGTAGTGCAATATAGAAAAGTGCTGGAGAAACTCAGCAGGTCGTACAGACTCCAGAGGAAGTAAAGGGTACCCAGTGTTTTGGGCCTAAGCCCTTCTTCAAGATATGAGCAAAAAGGAGGTAGGTGTCTGAATAAAAAGGTGGGGGGGGGGGGGGAGAGGAGAGAGAAGAAAGGACATGAGAGGAGCAGAGGCCAACAGGCATAAGGTCGTGAGTGGCTGTGGTTGAGAGGGCAGGAGAAAAAAAGCTGAAAAGTGATAGGGGGTGGGCTTAGCTCCCTGAATAGAGAAGAGGTGGGGGGCGGGGGCCTAACAGAAACTGGAGAAGTCAAAGTTAATGCCATCTGGTTGGAAAGTGCCTAGACGGGATATTGGGTGTTATTCCACATCCCATTCCCACAACAACATGTCTGTCCATGGCCTTGCACACTGCCAAACGGACTGAGGTCACCCACAAATGCGTCCGCTGAACTTGTCCTTGACTCGAAATAACTTAAATTCCACACACCTTTTCTGGATTACAGGATCATGGGTCTGTAGTGCTATTGATCAACCACATTAGACAGAGAGTTGTGATTAATAGGCTTTAATCACCTTAAGACATCAACACATCTTGCATGTGGCTGGCCCGGTTACAAGGCAGATACTGAGGGAGGAGTTTGGACGTAACAGCCTTTATAAGGATTTCCGGGAGGGAGGAGTCACAGGATTGGGGGCAGGCCAGCTCATACAATACCTCAGGGTATTGCACCTCAGGGTCCAAGCTAATTTCTCTTGTTTGGAGGGGAGATGAGTGGAATAGTTTTGTTTTTGACACACTGGGGGCCCATTTGCTTAACTCTTTGGATTGACATTCCTTAAAACCTTTGTTGCTGATCTCACACTAACATGGTCTATATCTGACCCTTCTGGATCTCTTTTCCTCCATATCCATTGCATTTGCTCCAAAGATGAGGCATTCCATAGAGGTGACTGTGAAATGTTCTCCTTTTGAACTGTGCCTTAACCTCTCCAGTAGTGAGTGGACAGACCCCTAACTGCATTCGTGTACTAAGATGCCGGTGCAAAACACTGAACTTCATGATTTGTTCATGACAATAAATTCTGATTCCGACCTTTTCTACTGTTGAAACCTAACCTGTTTTTTTCTCTCCTCCATTTTTGACCAAGAGTCTAAGATCTGAGTGGTAATTGTTTCACTTTCCAGAGATGGTGCCTAATTTGCACATTTTTCTGTTTTTTTTCTTCAGATTTCTGGCATCTGCAGATTTTAAAAAAATTGTGATCTTTCTCCCTTATCAAACATATATCTACCCAAGCTCAAAAAAACCTCTGCTTCCACAGTTCACAAATGTGCTGCAGAAACTTAGCAGGTCATGCAGCATTCCATCAGAAATAAAAGGCAGTCGATGATTAGGGCCTGAGCCCTTCATCTGTTGAGTTTGATGCATAAAAAAAAATGGCAGCACTGCTGTAATAGCTGTAAATGATGCATTCACAGGAGAGTGGAGACACAGCGCTGCTCCACAGGGCCAGGGCACCAGAAAGGTGGAGAACAACTCCTACACCTTCCCCCACCCACCCCCCACCTCATCCCTGTTGAGAAGAAGCATAGGTGATGATCCTACAGGATGCTGACCATGGCAGCAGGCCAGCAAGAGGCCCAGCAGCTGCAGGACCCACACAGGTTGCGGGAGGTTAGGGACTTGTGATGAAAGGAGCCACACACGTTACGAGCTGCTGGTCACTGACTCATGGGAACTGCGTATCAGAACCAGGATTCAAGAGGATACTGAGTGCAAGAAAGGCACCCTTTGGGTGCTGAAGGCTTCCTTAACATGTCGGAGGTTTGGATCTGGAGATCAGGCGGCGGATGGATTGAACAGAGGCTGCGGTAGCACTGGAGGCAGAACCATGAACACTCAGTGTCTCAGAAGCGACTCTCTTTTGCTTCTCTTTCTCATATTGTTAGGGGTGTTGGACAATGTTCATGACGACTCTGTTTGCCTCATGGCAGGAAAACACTGAAGTATATCATGTATATATTCCATTTTTAAAACAGTGACAATAAAAAGAGATTCTGATAAGACCTTTCAAACTGTATCAGCAGATCCAGCTCCAACGATGTCATCAAGTTTGCAGATGACGCAACAACGATGAGATGTGGTAAATGGCATGATGTGCTATGAGAGTAACATCCGGAGTCAATGTGGGCAACGATTGTGGAACAACCACTCTCCACTACACATCAACAACTCTGTAGTGGAGAGCACCAAATACCTTGGAATTCACTTAACTCGTGGACACACATCTACAATCTTGTCAGGAAGGCACAATAGCAACTCCACTTCCTGAGAAGAATGAAGTTGGCAAGGCTACAGGCCACCCTCATGTCAACCTTCTACAGGAGCTCTATCAAGAGCATCCTGGCTGGTTGCATCACAGTGGTATAGTTGCTGCAGAGAATTGGATTGGAGGTCAATTCACAGGACCATAAGAGTGCCAGAGAAGATCACTGGAGTCTCCCTCCGCCTCCCTCACCTCCATCGATGTGATCTACCAGGATCGATGTCTGAAGAAGGCACACAAAATCATTGAGGACCCCTTCCACCCTGCACACAGATCTTTCAGATGCTCCCATCAGGAAAGAGGTACAGGAGTATCTCACTCAGCCAGCACCATCACGCTGAGGAACAGCTTTTTCCCACTGATAGCAAGAATGCTGAATGACCAAAGGAACTGCTCACACTAAACCATCTGAGAGTCTTGTATAAATGAAACAACACTATTTGTTTGTATATACTATGAATATTGTCCTGCATATGTATTGTTTGTCTTTGTGTGTTATATCTGGTTGTGTGTTTGTGTGTTTTGCACCGAGGATCAGAGAACACTGTTTTTTGGGTTGTACTTGTTCAATCAGATGACAATAGACTTGACTTGAAATGTCAACTGCCTTTTGCTTCCTATGGATGCTGTATGGTCTGCTGAATGCACTTTTGTGCATTGCACTAGACCCCAGCATATGTTGAACTCTGTTTCCACAATCCTCTGAAGACTTTCATCCATTCGGAGAAAAAGAATGCCTTCCCCCTCTCATATTGTCATATAGGATCCTCTTCATTTTTAATAGTGACCCAAGTTCTAGATTCTTCTGCAAGGGGCAACATTCTAATCACATTAAAATCCGGTAAAGGCCCCTTCAGGATGAGTCTTTTCACTCTTTTAGTTTTGAGTCACAAATATTTCCAGATAACATAATCTGAAGGCAGAAATATTTATTGACCTTAACAAGTCCAGCAACAACAGTTGCCAAGGCTATATTTAGGAATCATGACCATTTGCCTGACACACATGAAACTGAGATTGGATGTGGGAGGCTGAGAACACTGCACTAATTAAATAAATGTTTGTTTTAATGACAGGACATTTTGTCTGTTTCCCTGCAATGTTTTCACTGTAAATTATATGATGTAGTGAAATCATGAACTATTTGAACTTGGTCAGATCAATGTTATAGTTGTGGAGTTTTACAGCACAGAATAAAGACCCTTCACCCAACTCATCTGTGTTGACCAAGGAGCTTTCCTGAGCCAGTTTCATTTGCCTATACTAGCTCGTATCCTTCTAAATCTTTCCTGTCCATGAACCTGTCCAAATGTCTCACCTCTAACACTTCCTTGGATGGTTTGTTCCATGTATCCCACCACACTCTAATCCCCTTTAAATCCTTGCTCTTCCACCTTAAATCTATGCCCCGGTTGCAGATGCCTCTACCCTTCTAAAAAAAACTAACCATTCACCTTATCTATGCCCCTTGTGATTTTGTAATCCTCTACAAGGTCACCTCTCAGCCTCCTTCACTTCAGGGGAAAGTGCCCTAGCCTATCCAGTCTGCACTTGATCCTGGCAATGTAGGGAAATCCATGTTGGGAATTGGTGGGGGAGGGTTTATTGAGGAGCTAGTAATGGAAGAGAGAGCTCAGGGGAAAGTGGGGAGGAGGGAATGCAGTGGTGGGGCTGGCAATGTTCTCCAATCAGATTCCCTTCTCCAACACTCATTGAACTAACAGAATATGTCCCTGCACTGAACAATTCTTTTGACTCCTCTCACTTCCTACAAATCAAAGTGCAGCCTTGAGCACTTGGTAGGTCCGAATTATTGCCTGTTTAGTGTCTGCTACGGCAGCGCTACCATATAAAGAGATGTCCACACAAGGTGAGTGTAAAACAAGACTGACTTTACTGGTTTGAATTCCCTGCGTGTCCGCGCTGGTCTGCCCACTTCCGGTGACGTACCCTCCGACTTCCGGAAGTGATATCGTTGCAGTGTAACTCTGGCTGGCTGGCCGCTACGCTCCTTAACCCTCATGTGACACTAGATGCGGGCTCCTCGGCAGTGAAGGGGAGCCTGCGCCATCTTGGACCAGCTGCATGTTGTGGCGATTCAGCTTGTTTACTCGCGCACTTGCTCAGCCCACTACACCAACTTCCCCCCAAGAATAGCTGCCGCTCTCCAAGCAGTCTGATTTACAGTCTCTGGGCAGTCTACCTCTGCGTCTGACCCAGGAGTCCGGGACTGGCAGGTCGGAATCCAGATGCACGACTTTGAGGCGGTTGACTGAATCTGTCCTGTTGGCCGCCAATGTCCAATGTGAACCCCACGCCATCTCTCTGCAGTACCTTGAAGGGGCCTTTGTACAGGCACTGTAGAGGGGTCCCTTGCTGTCCTCTGCGTACGAAAACATAGTATGTGGACTGCAGATCCGCTGGAATGTGGCTGGGTGGTGAGCCATGTCTGGATGGTGGTGGGGTGGGGGAATTCATCCACCTGCTTGCTCTCTCATCCTGTGCAGGATGTCTAATGCGCTGGTCTGCAGGTCAGGGGGGTTGAAATATAGGTCCCTTGGGATAGTAAGTGGTGTGCCATATACTACCTCTGCAGACGATGCTGGTAGGTTCTCCTTTGGCGCCTTGTGGATCCCGAGCAGTACCCACGGGAGCTCGTCCATCCAGTTCGGCGTGGTCAGTCGAGCTTTCAATGCAAACGTCAGGAGGAGGTGGAACCGTTCGATCAGTCTATTTGTTTGGGGATGGTAGGCCGTCATATAGTTGGGGTTGGGTGTTGGGTTTTTCCTCCTTTGTCTTTGGTCAGTGAGGTGGGCTCTGCGGTCTTCTTCAAAGGAGGTTGCTGCCCGCCGAACTGTGAGGCGCCAAGATGCACGGTTGGAGGCGAGATCAGCCCACTGGTGGTGGTCAATGTGGCAGGCACCAAGAGATTTCTTTAAGCAGTTCTTGTACTTCTTCTTTGGTGCACCTCTGTCTCGGTGGCCAGTGGAGAGCTTGCCATAGAACATGATCTTGGGAAGGCGATGGTCCTCCATTCTGGAGACGTGACCCACCCAGCGCAGTTGGGTCTTCAGCAGCATGGATTCGGTGCTTGCGCACTCTGCCAGCTCGAGTATTTCGATGTTGGTGATGGAGTCATTGAAGTCATTCCAATGAATGTTGAAGATGAAGCGGAAACAGCGCTGATGGAAGCCTTCTAGGAGCCGTAGGTGATGCCGGTAGAGGACCCATGATTCGGAGCCGAACAGGAGCGTAGGTATGACAAAGGCTCTGTACACGCTGATCTTTGTGTGTTTCTTCAGGTGGTTGTTTTTCTAGACTCTTTTGTGTGGTCTTCCAAAGGCGCTATTTGCCTTGGCGAGTCTGTTGTCTAACTCTTTGTCGATCCTTGCATTCGATGAAATGGTGCAGCCGAGGTAGGTAAACTGGTTGACCCTTTTGAGTTCTGTGTGCCTGATGGAGATGTGGGAGGGCTGGTAGTCATGGTGGAGGACCTCAGTTTTCTTCAGGCTGACTTCCAGGCCAAACATTTTGCCAGTTTCCGCAAAACAGGACGTTATGTGCTGGAGAGCTGGTTCTGAATGGGCAACTAAAACGCATCGTCTGCAAAGAGTAGTTCACGGACAAGTTGCTCTTGTGTCTTGGTGTGAGCTTGCAGGCGCCTCAGATTGTAGAGACTGCCATCCGTGCAGTACCGGATGTAAACAGCAGCTTCATTGTTCTGGTATCAAGCTATAATTTTCTCTATGCCTTGCACTTACAAACAAAGACAACATTATAACCTGCACTTTTTGACTTGCTGAAACACTCTACCCTGCACTTTTTGACTTGCTGTTATACTATAATGTGTCAAGCCCAGAGAACCCCAAAACCCAGCAGCAATAGAAATTCAACAAGACAAATGGTTACTTAAACAAAAGTTGCTTTTAATTATCTTTAAACATGAAAACAGGATCAAACTCTAAATTATTACTATTAATTTAACCCCCTTCTAATTCTAAGCACATGTGTATGTAATGTGTGTGTAAGTTCAGAAAAGTTCTTTGATTCACATTCCAATATCACTTCTCACTCCTCCAAGTTCACCGGTATCAAGCAATTGTCATATGGTGCACAGAATTTAACATTTATGAATATTCACCAGGCTTTGATGCTTGAAAGGTAGATGATTACCGCTCAGGAAGGTTCTTGTCAGTTTTCAGAGGGAGATTTGTTGCTTGTTGGACACAAACTGATTCCTTCCCACCAGCTATTTCAGTGTCTTGCTGAAGAAACTTGCCCCCTCAGGGTTTTCCAGATGATAACCTCTTTCTTTCAGGTCACCACAGAGTTCCTTTTCTGTTTCCCTTGTCTCAGGCAAAACATTATACAGCCAACCATCTCCTCTTGTATGGACCGCAAAGGCTTTGAACAGGCTGAACTAAGAACTCACAGCCCGTCTTTAAAATGGGCTTTTACCACAAGCTTGCCAGCTTGTCCTGTTCCAGTTCCAGCTGCTGCTGCTGCTAAACTGTAGAAATGAATTTTTTCTCTCAGAGAAAACCACATGACCCTCTTAAAACAACAAACTTCATTCAGATAGACTACGCCACCAGACCCAATCTTCTGAGTCCGTTCATCTGTTGCTTTCCAAGCAATAATTAATTACTCCACAGCATGTCCAATTAACACCTACTTGTGAAGTCCTTCAGCAAAGTGGTTTCCATTGTCTTTACAAAGGCACTGGGAGCCTGGACTCTGGTTTGAGCAGAGCTCTGGCATTTTAAATGAGATCTGTGTTGTGAAGTGTTTGTGTTTGTTTGTGACCTACACTAAAAAAAACACGTTATCTGCTTTAAAACATATGTATATAATATAACATAATCTGTTACAATACCCTTCTCTTTTTGACTTGCTGTGACTATGCCCTACTCTTTTGATTCATTCGTACACTACCTGCTGTACTTGATTAGGGGATAAATTGACTGTCTCATACAAAACAAAGTTTTTGATTGTATCTTGATACAAGTGAAAATAAAGAATTCAACTGGGCAGAAAAATGACAACTCTGGTTTAAACCAGACAAATGCAGTATCTGGTGAGATGCAACAAGACAAGGGAAGTTTCTGTAAATATTAGGATATTGAGTGAAATGGATCCTTGGAGCTTATATGCATGGATAGTCACCATGATTCAGAAAGGCATTAAGAAGAATGAAAGAGTCCTCACCTTTAGCTGTACAGGTATTTCACTTCCACAGTGCTGCACATGGTGCAGATTAGCTCAAGAATTTTCTGTTTTAATTTTTGATTTCCAGTATCGGTGTCCTTTTTGCTCTTTGTGATTATTAGTACTGTAAACAACTCCTCTTTTTTTTGGAAAATTTTATTTAATTGCACATTTGCATTAAAAAAAAACACATACATAAATTTCTTATTCAAAAATATTCAAAATTAATACATAGTGATTTTTTAAAAATTTCCCCCTCCCAACAAAGAATTTTTCCAAGTAAAATAAATTAGATCTTGAGGAAACTTAACTTTTGTTACTTTTTTCAAAAATGAACCCAGTTCTATCCAAAAGGGTCTTAGTTTTGAACATTCACATGTAGAAAAATACCTATTTCTTTATTGCATCTAAAACGTTTATTTGAAAAATTAGAATTTAATCCACTTAATTTTTGTGGTGTAAGATATAGTTGATGTAAAAAAAATTATATTGTACCATTCTAGACTGAACATTAATTGTGTTAGTTATACTATCCTGACAAATTTTTAACCAAGTCTCTTCTCAAATATTTATTTTTAAATCTTTCTCCCATTTTTGTCTTGGTTTAGGAACTCCTGATTTATGCACTCCCTTTTGCAAAATTGTATACATAATTGAAATAAACTTTTTAATATTTATATCTGTAATTAATTGTTCCAAATAACTTTGTTCAGGAAATATCACATCTGGACCTAAATTTAAATATGCCTTTAACTGATAATAAGAAAACATTGTATTGTTTAGCATTCCATACTTACCTTTCAATTGTTCAAATTTCATTAAAGTTGAACCTTGAAAACAATCTTTTATTGTCTTAATTCCTTTGTTAAACCAAATATCAAAAAGTCTATTATTTATTGCAAAAGGAATAAGTTGATTCTGATTCAGTATCGTTCCTGAAAAATTCTTATTCCCATTTCTAAATGTATTTTACTCCATATTTTAAAAAGATGTTTTAACAAATGAATAGGTCTAACTCCAATAAAGAACTTGTCATTCCATTTATATATAAAATTCTTTAACTTCTCCTATTTTAGTCATTTCTATATAAATCCATGTTGGCTTCTCTCCCTCTTGGAAAAAAAAGGAGAAACTTCAATTGTGCTGCTCTATAATAATTTTTAAAATTTGGTAACTGTAGTCCTTCTAATTCAAATTTCCATGTTAATTTTTCTAAGCAACTCTTGCCATTTTCCCCTTCCACATAAATTTCCTTACATATTTGTTTAGTTCTTGAAAAATATAGCTACAGTTTGAAATAAATACTGTACTCTAAGAAATATATTTGTTTTTATGAGAGAAAAAATAATTCAATTTAAATAAATTATTTAAATTGTTGTCAATTTTAATACCCAAGTAATTTATTGCATCTCTCTGCCACTTAAACTGTTAACAATGCTCACAATCTGCCCTTACTATAGGCATTATTTCACTTTTATCACAATTTATTTTATAGCCAGATATTACACCATATTCTTTTAATCTTAAATACAATTTACTTAATGACCTGTCTACTTTAAAACTTTTAATATCATTATCAAGTCTAATTAATTCTGCAAAAGCTCTATTGCTAAGATAAATATTGAAGGTGACAATGAACATCTTTGTCTACTTGATCTAGTCAATAAAAAAGATTCTGCAAAATGCCCATTTGTGACCACTTTTGCTTTAGATTTATGATGTGGAGCTCTGACCCAATTTATAATGCTATTCCAAATTTCCTTAAGACTTTTTAAAAAATCCCATTCAAGTCAATCGAACACTTTTTCACCTATTGTGACAGATTATAGATATGTTTTTGAGAGATAAATTGGGCAGGTTTTTTTAGTGTAGGTCACATACAAACACTTTAAAACAGATCTTATTTAAAATCCTGTAGCAGTGCTCATGCTAGACAGGCCAGCTCCAAGTGCCTTTGCAAAAGCTTTGGAGAGTGCCCAAGAGATTTCACTAATGGTTTGTTGTTTACAAAAAGGCAACAGTTGAAAGAACTCGTTGGAGCCGCAGGCTGTTTGGAGTGGAACTTGCTGTTCTAAGAGTGTCATGTAGTTTTGTACCAGAGAGAGAACAACAGGCTTTTACTGTGTGTGTGTGTGTGTGAGAGAGAGAGAGAATTCAGTTCTACAGTGTTACAGTCAGCAGTAGCAGCTAAGACTGGAACAGGACAAGCTGGAAAGCTTGTGGTAAAACCCCACTTGGAAGACTGGTTGTGAGTGCTTACTTCAGCCTGGTTAAAGCCCTTGTGATTCATATAAGAGGAGAGGACTGGCTGCCTAATGTTTCACTTGAAATAAGAGAAACAAAAAGGAACTCTGTGGTGACCTGAAAGAAAGAGGTGATCATCTGGAGAACTCTGATGGAGCAAGTTTCTTTGGCAAGACACTGAAATGGGAGGTTACAAGGAATTATACAACAAATCTCTCTCGGAAAACTGACAAGAACCTTCCCGAACAGTATTGATTTACTTTTCAAGCACCAAAGCCTGGTGAACTTCATCAATGTTAAATTCCGTGCACAGTCTAAGAATTGCCTGCAACCAGTGAACTTGGAGGAGTGAGAAGTGAAATTGGACTGTGAATCAAAGAATGTTTTTTGAACTGATATACACATAACGTGCATGAGCAATTGGAATTAGAAAAGGGATAAGTTAATAGTAAGTTAAAGTTTGATCGTGTTTTCATGTTTAAAGATAATTAAAAGCAACTTTTGTTCAAGTAACCATTTTTCGTGCTGAATATCTATTGGTTGTTGGGTTTTGGGGTCCTCTGGGCTCGTAACACTACTACACTAGGTTCCTTTCTTAACTGTGCTAAATGTATTATACTCATTAACTTCGTTACATTATCTGCTAATTCCCTTTTTCTAAAAACAAATCCAATTTGATCAATACTTATTAAGTTAGGTAAATATTTCCCTATTCTATGTGCTAACATTTTAGATTTTATTTTATAATCCGCATTTATCAAAGAAATAGGTTTATATGATTATGGTTTCAAAGGATCTTTCTCATTTTTCGGAATCACTTATTATTGCTGTCTTAAATGATTCTGGTAAATCATTTATCTCTCTCACCTCTTCTAATACTTCCATAAATGGAGGAATTAATAAATCTTTAAATACTTCATAAACTTCAGGGGTAAAGTCATCTTCTCTTGGAGACATTATTTGGTCATGAACCCAGTGCTTCTTTAACTTCCTTTTGAGTAATTGGAGTGGCGAATACTTTTTGCTCTTCTGTATTTAATTTTGGTAAATTTATTTGAGTCATGAAAAGCCGTATATACTGGATGAACGAGCCTGACAGGAGACCTTCTGGAGGTTTATAAAATCAAAAATTTGGATAAGGTGGATGCTCAGATTCTTCTCTTTGGGTAGAAGAGGGTAAAATTTAGCATATGTTTAATGATAATGATTTTATTGCCATGTGCTTAAGTGTACTGAAATTGTTGTTGCGGCCATGCAGGTACTTTTGTGAAAATATAACTCCAATAATGTACATTAAACCAGCCATTCTCCACCTTTTATGACTATGGCCCCCTTCCCTGTGAAGCTGTCAAGTTTAGATGGCCTCTTTTGTACTGCTCTCTTATGAACTATTTAAAAATATATTTTATGATATCAGTCCATGCCCCCTCCCTCCCCTATGCTGTGACCCTATGAGGGGGGTGGGGGTATGACGAATGGTCTCTATTGAAAATGGCTGCATTAAACTAGGTCAGAACAGAGACAACAGAGTGAGTGAAGAAGAAAACTGGCACTGCCATCATGCAAACAGGTGCTGGAGAGTTTATTTTGAGGGTAGTAAGAATGTTATGAGCCCAGAGGACCCCAAAACCCAGCTGCAATAGAAATTCACCAAGAAAAATGGTTACTTAAACAAAAATTGCTTTTAATTATCTTTAAACATGAAAACAGGATTAAACTTTAACTTATTACTATTAACTTATCCTTCTTCTAATTTTAAGCACACATGAATGTAATGTGTATATCAGTTCAAATAAAATTGTTTGAATTACAGTCCACTTGTCCGAGTTCACTGGTTGCAGGTAATTCTTAGACTGTGCACAGAAGTTAACATTGATGAAGTTCACCAGGCTTTGGTGCTTGAAAGGTAAATCGTTACTGCTCAGGAAGGTTCTTGTCAGTTTTCAGAGTGAGATTTGTTGCTTGTTGGATACAAACTGATTCCTTCCGATCAGCCACATCAGTGTCTTGCCGAAGAAAATTTCCCCATCAGGGTTTTCCAGATGATCACCTCTTTCTTTCAGGTCATCACAGTTCCTTTTCTGTTTCTTTTATTTGAAGTGAAACATTACACAGCCAGCCATCTCCTCTTGTATGGACCACAAGGCCTTTGACCAGGCTGAACTAAGAACTCCCAACCTGTCTTCCAAATGGGGTTTTTCCACAAGCTTGTCCTGTTCCAGTCCCAGTTGCTGCTGAACTGGAGAAGTCAATTCTCTCTCACAGAGAAAACCTCATGACCCTCTTAGAGCAGCCAACTGCACTCAAACTGCGGCACCGGATTGAATTTTCCGAGTTCGTCCATCTGTTGTTTTTCAAAAGAATAACCCATTACTCCACAGCAGGTCCCATTAACACCTCCATGTGAAGTCCTCATGGGCCGCCTTCAAGTTTTTGCAAAGGCACCCGGAGCCTGGACTGTCTGGCATTTAAAATGAATCGGTTTTGACCGACAGGACAAAAAACCGACCCAATTTATTTACTTTAAAACCTATCTCTATACCATGTCACAGGGGAAAGTAGAAGACCAGTGGGGAAAGTAGAAGACCAGTGGGGAAAGTAGAAGACCAGTGGGGAAAGTAGAAGACCAGTGGGGAAAGTAGAAGACCAGTGGGGAAAGTAGAAGACCAGTGGGGAAAGTAGAAGACCAGTGGGGAAAGTAGAAGACCAGTGGGGAAAGTAGAAGACCAGTGGGGAAAGTAGAAGACCAGTGGGGAAAGTAGAAGACCAGTGGGGAAAGTAGAAGACCAGTGGGGAAAGTAGAAGACCAGTGGGGAAAGTAGAAGACCAGTGGGGAAAGTAGAAGACCAGTGGGGAAAGTAGAAGACCAGTGGGGAAAGTAGAAGACCAGTGGGGAAAGTAGAAGACCAGTGGGGAAAGTAGAAGACCAGTGGGGAAAGTAGAAGACCAGTGGGGAAAGTAGAAGACCAGTGGGGAAAGTAGAAGACCAGTGGGGAAAGTAGAAGACCAGTGGGGAAAGTAGAAGACCAGTGGGGAAAGTAGAAGACCAGTGGGGAAAGGAAGTTGTTAAGCCTGAAGGGACTGGATTAGAAGCTTCCTGCCGAAGGGAGCCCTGAGAAGTTGTGACCAGGGTGATTGGGCGGGGGGGCGCTTCCACCATGGGTGGGCAACGTTTGCTCGTTCCTGCAGCCCTTTCCTGGTCAGCCCAGGGGGTGAGTGGGTGGAAGGAGCTGCCAGAGAAAATGGGAGAGGCAGAGAGAGCTGGTGACGCTGCTCCAGAGGCGGTCGTCTGGCCGGGAAGGGGCTCTTCAGCGCGGGCAAATTTCCTTGGGCTGGGCCCCCGACAGCCTGTTGTGGGTGAGCCCCGGCCCGGCCCGGCCCGGCTGGGGTGGGACTTTGCTGGAGAGTGGTGCCCACCCCGCAGCGCAGGGAGGGAGAGAGGGAGGCGACGTAACAGGAAGAGGCGGCGGCCCGACCCGACCCGACCCGGCCCGGCCCGGCCCGACTCCGGCTTCCTAGCCCTGTTGTTTTCGCTGGGTCCCTCCCGGGAACGAGGCGGCTCCGGGGAGAAGGTAGGCGCGGGGTTCTCGAGACCCCCCCACCCCATGACGTCGGGACCGGCCGGGCCCCCCCCCCCCTCCCCGGCCCGGAGCCCCCCCCCTCCCCGGCCCGGAGCCCCTCCAGCTCACTCCCCTCTTCTCGTCCCTTTCTGCAAACAAAAGCTCCAGCGATTGTTGCCAATTTTCGTTGCAAAGAACGAGCACCGAAAATCTCCCGCGGGAGGGGTCGGGTCGGGTCGGGGTGGTGGTGGTGGCGGGGTGGGGCTCCCTGAAATAACAGGCTTCCCACCAGGCTCTCTCACAGGAGCGTTGGCACGGCCCTAGGGTCCGCCTCTCCCAGCGAGGGAGAGCACGGTTCCCAGGCCGAGTGGCTGCCCGCTCCACCCGCAAGAGCTTGCTGGGCCCTCGCTGACAAATGAAATTCGGAAACACCACCGTTACTTTTCTCGGGACCTGTCCCAGTCCAGACCCGGCCCAGTGCAGACCCACCCCAGTCCAGACCCACCCCAGTACAGACCCACCCCGGTCCAGACCCGCTCCGGTCCAGTCCCGGCCCGGTCCAGACCCTGCCCAGTCCAGACCTGCCCCAGTCCAGACCTGCCTCAGTCCAGACCCACCCCAGTCCAGACCCACCCCAGTCCAGACCCGCCCCAGTCCAGGCCCAGTCCAGTTCCGGCCCAGTCCAGTCCCAGCCCGGCCCAGTCCAGACCCGGCCCAGTCCAGACCCGGCCCAGTCCAGACCCGGCCCAGTGCAGACCCGGCCCAGTCCAGACCCGGCCCAATGCAGACCCGGCCCAATGCAGACCCGGCCCAGTCCAGACCCGGCCCAGTCCAGACCCGGCACAGTCCAGACCCGGCACAGTCCAGACCCGGCCCAGTCCAGACCCGGCCCAGTCCAGACCCGGCCCAGTCCAGACCCGGCCCAGTCCAGACCCGGCCCAGTCCAGACCCGGCCCAGTCCAGACCCGGCCCAGTCCAGACCCGGCCCAGTCCAGACCCGGCCCAGTCCAGACCCGGCCCAGTCCAGACCCGGCCCAGTCCAGACCCGCTCCGGTCCAGTCCCGGCCCGGTCCAGACCCGGCCCAGTCCAGACCTGCCCCAGTCCAGACCTGCCTCAGTCCAGACCCACCCCAGTCCAGACCCACCCCAGTCCAGACCCGCCCCAGTCCAGGCCCAGTCCAGTTCCGGCCCAGTCCAGTCCCGGCCCGGCCCAGTCCAGACCCGGCCCAGTCCAGACCCGGCCCAGTCCAGACCCGGCCCAGTGCAGACCCGGCCCAGTCCAGACCCGGCCCAATGCAGACCCGGCCCAATGCAGACCCGGCCCAGTCCAGACCCGGCCCAGTCCAGACCCGGCACAGTCCAGACCCGGCACAGTCCAGACCCGGCCCAGTCCAGACCCGGCCCAGTCCAGACCCGGCCCAGTCCAGACCCGGCCCAGTCCAGACCCGGCCCAGTCCAGACCCGGCCCAGTCCAGACCCGGCCCAGTCCAGACCCGGCCCAGTCCAGACCCGGCCCAGTCCAGACCCGGCCCAGTCCAGACCCGGCCCAGTCCAGACCTGCCCCAGTCCAGTTCCGGCTCAGTCCAGACCCGGTCCTGTCCAGACCCGGCCTGGCCCAGTTCTGACCTGGCCTAGTTCAGACCCGGCCCATAGCAGACCTGGCTCATTCCAGACCCGGCCCACTCCAGTCCCGGCCCAGTCCAGACCCGGCCCAGTCCAGTCCCGGCCCAGTCCAGACCCGGCCCAGTCCAGACCCGGCCCAGTCCAGACCCGGCCCAGTCCAGACCCGGCCCAGTCCAGACCCGGCCCAGTCCAGACCCGGCCCAGTCCAGACCCGGCCCAGTCCAGACCTGCCCCAGTCCAGTTCCGGTTCAGTCCAGACCCGGTCCTGTCCAGACCCGGCCTGGCCCAGTTCTGACCTGGCCTAGTTCAGACCCGGCCCATAGCAGAACTGGCTCATTCCAGATCCGGCCCGGTCCAGTCCCGGCCCGGCCCAGACCCGGCCCAATCCAGACCTGGCCCAGTCCAGACCCGGCCCAGTCCAGACCCGGCCCAGTCCAGACCCGGCCCAGTCCAGACCCGGCCCAGTCCAGACCCGGCCCAGTCCAGACCCGGCCCAGTCCCCGGCCCAATGCAGACCCGGCCCAGTCCAGACCCGGCCCAGTCCAGACCCTGCACAGTCCAGACCCGGCCCAGTCCAGACCCGGCACAGTCCAGACCCGGCCCAGTCCAGACCCGGCCCAGTCCAGACCCGGCACAGTCCAGACCCGGCCCAGTCCAGACCCGGCCCAGTGCAGACCCGGCCCAGTGCAGACCCGGCCCAGTGCAGACCCGGCCCAGTCCAGACCCGGCCCAGTCCAGACCCGGCCCAGTGCAGACCCGGCCCAATGCAGACCCGGCCCAATGCAGACCCGGCCCAGTCCAGACCCGGCACAGTCCAGACCCGGCCCAGTCCAGACCCGGCCCAGTCCAGACCCGGCCCAGTCCAGACCCGGCACAGTCCAGACCTGCCCCAGTCCAGTTCCGGCTCAGTCCAGACCCGGTCCTGTCCAGACCCACCCCAGTCCAGACCCACCCCAGTCCAGACCCGCCCCAGTCCAGGCCCAGTCCAGTTCCGGCCCAGTCCAGTCCCGGCCCGGCCCAGTCCAGACCCGGCCCAGTCCAGACCCGGCCCAGTCCAGACCCGGCCCAGTCCAGACCCGGCCCAGTCCAGACCCGGCCCAATGCAGACCCGGCCCAATGCAGACCCGGCCCAGTCCAGACCCGGCCCAGTCCAGACCCGGCACATTCCAGACCCGGCACAGTCCAGACCCGGCCCAGTCCAGACCCGGCCCAGTCCAGACCCGGCCCAGTCCAGACCCGGCCCAGTCCAGACCCGGCCCAGTCCAGACCCGGCCCAGTCCAGACCCGGCCCAGTCCAGACCCGGCCCAGTCCAGACCCGGCCCAGTCCAGACCCGGCCCAGTCCAGACCCGGCCCAGTCCAGACCCGGCCCAGTCCAGACCCGGCCCAGTCCAGACCCGGCCCAGTCCAGACCCGGCCCAGTCCAGACCCGGCCCAGTCCAGACCCGGCCCAGTCCAGACCTGCCCCAGTCCAGTTCCGGCTCAGTCCAGACCCGGTCCTGTCCAGACCCGGCCTGGCCCAGTTCTGACCTGGCCTAGTTCAGACCCGGCCCATAGCAGACCTGGCTCATTCCAGACCCGGCCCACTCCAGTCCCGGCCCAGTCCAGACCCGGCCCAGTCCAGACCCGGCCCAGTCCAGACCCGGCCCAGTCCAGACCCGGCCCAGTCCAGACCCGGCCCAGTCCAGACCCGGCCCAGTCCAGACCCGGCCCAGTCCAGACCCGGCCCAGTCCAGACCTGCCCCAGTCCAGTTCCGGTTCAGTCCAGACCCGGTCCTGTCCAGACCCGGCCTGGCCCAGTTCTGACCTGGCCTAGTTCAGACCCGGCCCATAGCAGAACTGGCTCATTCCAGACCCGGCCCGGTCCAGTCCCGGCCCGGCCCAGACCCGGCCCAATCCAGACCTGGCCCAGTCCAGACCCGGTCCAGTCCAGACCCGGCCCAGTCCAGACCCGGCCCAGTCCAGACCCGGCCCAGTCCAGACCCGGCCCAGTCCAGACCCGGCCCAGTCCAGACCCGGCCCAGTCCAGACCCGGCCCAGTCCAGACCCGGCCCAGTCCAGACCCGGCCCAGTCCAGATCCGGCCCAGTCCAGACCCGGCCCAGTCCAGACCAGGCCCAGTCCAGACCCGGCCCAGTCCAGACCCGGCCCAGTCCAGTCCCGGCCCAGTCCAGACCCGGCCCAGTCCAGACCCGGCCCAGTCCAGACCCGGCCCAGTCCAGACCCGGCCCAGTCCAGACCTGCCCCAGTCCAGTTCCGGCTCAGTCCAGACCCGGTCCTGTCCAGACCCGGCCTGGCCCAGTTCTGACCTGGCCTAGTTCAGACCCGGCCCATAGCAGACCTGGCTCATTCCAGACCCGGCCCAGTCCAGTCCCGGCCCAGTCCAGACCCGGCCCAGTCCAGACCCGGCCCAGTCCAGACCCGGCCCAGTCCAGACCCGGCCCAGTCCAGACCCGGCCCAGTCCAGACCCGGCCCAGTCCAGACCCGGCCCAGTCCAGACCCGCCCCAGTCCAGACCTGCCCCAGTCCAGTTCCGGTTCAGTCCAGACCCGGTCCTGTCCAGACCCGGCCTGGCCCAGTTCTGACCCGGCCTAGTTCAGACCCGGCCCATAGCAGACCTGGCTCATTTCAGACCCGGCCCAGTCCAGCCCCGGCCCAGTCCAGACCCGGCCCAGTCCAGACCCGGCCCAGTCCAGACCCGGCCCAGTCCAGACCCGGCCCAGTCCAGACCCGGCCCAGTCCAGACCCGGCACAGTCCAGACCCGGCCCAGTCCAGACCCGGCCCAGTCCAGACCCGGCCCAGTCCAGACCCGGCCCAGTCCAGACCCGGCCCAGTCCAGACCGGGCCCAGTCCAGTCCCGGCCCAGTCCAGACCCGGCCCAGTCCAGACCCGGCCCAGTGCAGACCCGGCCCAGTCCAGACCCGGCCCAATGCAGACCCGGCCCAGTCCAGACCCGGCCCAGTCCAGACCCGGCACAGTCCAGACCCGGCCCAGTCCAGACCCGGCCCAATGCAGACCCGGCCCAGTCCAGACCCGGCCCAGTCCAGACCGTGCCCAGTCCAGTCCCGGCCCAGTCCAGACCCGGCCCAGTGCAGACCCGGCCCAGTCCAGACCCGGCCCAATGCAGACCCGGCCCAATGCAGACCCGGCCCAGTCCAGACCCGGCCCAGTCCAGACCCGGCACAGTCCAGACCCGGCCCAGTCCAGACCCGGCACAGTCCAGACCCGGCCCAGTCCAGACCCGGCACAGTCCAGACCCGGCCCAGTCCAGACCCGGCCCAGTCCAGACCCGGCCCAGTCCAGACCCGGCCCAGTCCAGACCCGGCCCAGTCCAGACCCGGCCCAGTCCAGACCCGGCCCAGTCCAGACCCGGCCCAGTCCAGACCCGGCCCAGTGCAGACCCGGCCCAGTGCAGACCCGGCCCAGTCCAGACCCGGCCCAGTCCAGACCCGGCCCAGTCCAGACCCGGCCCAGTGCAGACCCGGCCCAATGCAGACCCGGCCCAATGCAGACCCGGCACAGTCCAGACCCGGCCCAGTCCAGACCCGGCCCAGTCCAGACCCGGCCCAGTCCAGACCTGCCCCAGTCCAGTTCCGGCTCAGTCCAGACCCGGTCCTGTCCAGACCCGGCCCAGTCCAGACCCGGCCCAGTCCAGACCCGGCCCAGTCCAGACCCGGCCCAATGCAGACCCGGCCCAATGCAGACCCGGCCCAGTCCAGACCCGGCCCAGTCCAGACCCGGCCCAGTCCAGACCGGGCCCAGTCCAGTCCCGGCCCAGTCCAGACCCGGCCCAGTCCAGACCCGGCCCAGTGCAGACCCGGCCCAGTGCAGACCCGGCCCAGTCCAGACCCGGCCCAATGCAGACCCGGCCCAATGCAGACCCGGCCCAGTCCAGACCCGGCCCAGTCCAGACCCGGCCCAGTCCAGACCCGGCACAGTCCAGACCCGGCCCAGTCCAGACCCGGCCCAGTCCAGACCCGGCACAGTCCAGACCCGGCCCAGTCCAGACCCGGCCCAGTCCAGACCCGGCCCAGTCCAGTCCCGGCCCAGTCCAGTCCCTGCCCAGTCCAGTCCCTGCCCAGTCCAGTCCCGGCCCAGTCCAGTCCCGGCCCAGTCCAGTCCCGGCTCAGACCAGACCCGGCCCAGTCCAGACCCGGCCCAGTCTATACCCGGCCCAGTCCAGACCCGCCCCAGTCCAGACCAGCCCCAGTCCAGGCCCAGTCCAGTTCCGGCCCAGTCCAGACCTGCCCCAGTCCAGTCCCGGCCCAGTCCAGTCCCGGCCCAGTCCAGTCCCGGCTCAGTCCAGACCCGGCCCAGTCCAGACCCGGCCCAATTCAGACCCGGCCCAGTCCAGAACCGGCCCAGTCCAGACCCGCCCCAGTCCAGTCCCGGCCCAGTCCAGTCCCGGCCCAGTCCAGTCCCGGCCCAGTCCAGTCCCGGCCCAGTCCAGTCCCGGCCCAGTCCAGTCCCGGCCCAGTCCAGTCCCGGCCCAGTCCAGTCCCGACCGAGTCCAGTCCCGCCCCAGTCCAGACCCGGCCCAGTCCAGTCCCGACCCAGTCCAGTCCCGACCCAGTCCAGTCCCGACCCAGTCCAGTCCCGGCCCAGTCCAGTCCCGGCCCAGACCAGACCCGGCCCAGTCCAGACCTGGCCCAGTCCAGACCCGGCCCAGTCCAGACTCCAGACCCTCCCCAGTCCAGGCCCAGTCCAGTCCCGGCCCAGTCCAGACTTGCCCCAGTCCAGTCCCTGCCCAGTCCAGTCCCAGCCCAGTCCAGACCCGGCCCAATCCAGTCCCGGCCCAGTCCAGACCCACCCCAGTCCAGACCCACCCCAGTCCAGACCCGCCCCAGTCCAGGCCCAGTCCAGTCCCGGCCCAGTCCAGACCTGCCCCAGTCCAGTCCCGGCCCAGTCCAGACCCAGCCCAGTCCAGTCCTGGCCCAGAAGGGGTGGGGGGAGAATGGGATGCACTTGCTGATCTGCTCCTGGGAGAGTTGGCCTAGTGTCAATGTCCCACTGACCTCTTCATAGGGCACACTTAACTCTGTGGTGTGACATTCAAGGAATCCATAGGTCCAGGCTGGATAAGAGTTTCTTTTCTAAACTCGATTGTCTTCGAGCAATTTGGAATCTTAAAGAGCTTGTTGGGATTTATTCAGTGTCCTAAAAGGTTGAGGTGGGTTTCATCATCCATTTTCAATTAACCCAAGTCTCTAGAGGCAAAAAGAAAATGTAGGTGTTGCAAGTCTGAAATTAAAGACAGCAGGTAAACCAGCATCTGAGAAGCAATCATCCTTTATCAAAAATGAAAAGAGTGGGGTTATGAAGAGAGGTGAGAGAGAGCTTGTGACCTGCGATGATTAAGGTTGACCTGTTATTCCTGATTTGGTGTGGGGGGGGTGGGTGAGGAATCCAGATGAGTTTCTGCCTTTTCAGTTTGTTTCTTTGTTCCCAAAAACTCTGCCATTCATGGTTACAAGAGAAGCAAAGACTTGCCATTCACAGTTATCTCCTAACATCATGAGTAATCCCAAGATTCATTGCATCACTTTTGTGTGGATTAAACTTGATCAGCCATTTTTCAACCCATTTCACTACCTTATTGATATCTCCCTGAAGCCCAAGACATGAGATATTTAGTCAATCTTTATGGCCTTGTGCCTTGTATATTCACGCCAAAGTTGTTCATGTAGACTGCAAACATCAAGGGTCCCAGTACTGCTTCTTGTTGGGCATCACTAGTCATAGATGTTCAGTTGCTTCATTGACTCCATCTTCTATGACCAAACCAATTTGAATCCAGTTTGCTCATTTGGACTGGATCTCCAGGGCCCCAACCTTTTGAACTGGTTCTTCCACATGAAGCAGCATTTCACTTGTAGTCAAGTGTTTTACGCTAGAACTAGGGTCATAGCCTAAGGATTTGGGTGGATTAGGTTGATGAACTGCTTTTCCTACAGAGCAGTGAATTTATGGAATTGTCTACCCAAGGGAGTAGAAGAGGCTGCCTCATAACAGACACATAGATTTTGTATGGAGGGGAAATTGAGGGTTAATGGTAATAGGTGGCAAGGTAGAGCTGAGTCCATGGCTGGATCAGCCATGATCTTTGAATAGCGGAGCAGGCTTGTCAGGGCAAATGGTCGACTCCTGCTCCTATTTCTTGATACTGTTACAAGCCCAGAGACTCCAAAGCCCAGCAGCAATAGAAATTCACCAAGACAATGGTTTCTTAAACAAAAATGTTTTTAATTTTTCTTCATAAATGATAATATCAATATTTAACTTATTACCATTAACTTAACCTAAGTTAAGCCCCTTGTAATTCTCAGCGCACAAGTATGGAGAGTGTGTGGGTGTGTTCAGAAAAGTTATTTGTTTCACTTTTCCAAGTTCACTGGGATCAGGTGCACAGAATTTAACATTTATGATCTTCACCAGGTTCTGGTGCTTTAACTTTAATTGTTACCACAAAGAAAGGTCTTTGTTTTGGAGAGAGATATTCGTTGTTCAATGGACACACACACACACACACACACACACACACACACACACACACACACACACACACACACACACACACACACACACACACAAACTGATCTTGCCGAAGAAACTTGCCCCCTCGTGGGTTTTTCCAGAAGATAATCTCTTCTTCCAAATGACCACAAAGAGTTCTTCTTTTTCCCCTTTTTCAGGAGAAACATATTAACCAGCCAAAGTCTCTTGTAATTGACGACAAGAGAACTCGGAACTCAAAACCCGACTTGATATGGGGTCTTGCAGCAAGTCTGCAAAAACGGGCAGCCTTCAACACCAACTGCTGTAGTAAAACTATCTCTCTCTCTCTCTCTCCAAAAAAAAGGCACATTTTTTTCCTCTCTGTTTGCAAAACCACATGACTCCTCTTAGAATAGCAACCTTCAACCAGAAATTTAAACTTCTGCCACCAGTAACTGCAACAAATTTTCAATGCTTCAACATGGGCTCTGTGCAAACACACTGTCCAATTAACGTATATTTGTGAAAACCTCCAAAGCAGTTCCATTGTCTCTGTAAAACACTGCAGACTTGAAGGTTCCACCTGCACAGGTTTTTGCATTCCAAATTAGATGTTTGTGAAGTACGACTTAAACTCCCACAATCTAATTTTATTCCATAATTGTATTAACTTATTCCATAACACTCTCCCCTACAAAGGAATTTTAATTCTTGAGTTAAAATTCTTTTATGACTCGACTAATTTCTAACTTTTCAATCACTACAGTGATAGCTGTAGACAATATGTAATATGTTACAACAATGTATTCCAATCACGAGAGTTTTTCTTTTACGATCATTTTAATATCTAGACAAGCAATCTGCAATCACTTGATCTGATTCTTTGATATGATTAATTTGCAGATTATATTCTTGCAAGATCAAACTCCAATTTAATAATTCCTATTTTTATTCTTCATTTTATTCAAAAGCACGAGAGGATTGTGGTCAGTAAATATTATTACTGGTTCATGGGTGGTACCCAGATGCACATCAAAATTCTACAGAGGAACTATTAGAGAGAACAGTTCCTTCTCAATGGTGGAATAGTTCCTTGGATGAAGAGTGATTTTTTTGAAAAGTAGGCAACTGGATGGTCAATTTCATCATTAAGTTTTTGTAATAAAACTGCACCCGCTTCCCCCTCACTGGCACCCACTTCTAAAGAAAATGGTCTGTCAAAATCAGGAGATTTTAAAACAGGGTAATGGCATAGCATCTCCTTTAACTACTCTAAAGCTCTCTGACAAGATTTTGTCCACAAAAATTTCTCCCCCTTCTTCAAAAGATTGGTTAAAGGAAGATCAATTTCTGCAAAATTCTTGCAAAACTTCCTATTATGTCCTACCATTCCTAAAAACCTTCTCACTGCTTTCTTGCCATTGGGAATTGGGAATTCAGAAACCACCTGTACTTTTGCTTGAATAGGCGCAACTTTGCCATGACCAACTACTTGTCCTAAATATGTCACAGTAGTATGTCCAAATTCACTTTTAGCAAAATTGACAGTTTGCTTTGGATAATCTTGCAAACAATTTTTCCAAATCCATCAGATGTTCTTCCCATGTGTCACTTTTTGTGACCAAGTCATCAATATAAGCATCTGTATTTTTTTTAAACCTTGGATTACCCAATTTATCATCATTTGGAAAGTCGCAGGGGCATTTTTCATGCCACAAGGCATTTCCTTAATCTTCTCATCTACAGCCTTCTTCCTGAAGTCAGTAAGATCAGAATCTCTCTTTTGCTGCTCAATTAACTCTTTCCTTGACAAAGACAAATCCTGGCTCTCAAATTTAACCTGCTCCTTCTGAACTATTTCAGAAGTACTGGGCAAGCCGCTATCAACTGAATCTTCCTCTGCTCTCATCATTTTCTTAGACAAAGACCTTGTTACAGCACATGCAGGATATATCTCACAATCTTCGACAACATCATCCTTACTTGGCTTATTTGTTAATCTCAACACTGATCCAACGTTATCCTCCACCAAATCATTCCCTAATAAAAATGAGACTCCTTGCAATGGTAACTTTGAAATAACTCCTACTACAACTGGTCCTTTAACTAATTCTGAATTCAACTCTATTTTGTGCAGAGCTATTGATTCGACCTCCAACACCTCTAATCAAAGTTGCCTTTCCTGTGTCTGTTAAAACATTCTCCAATAATAGTGACTGGGAAGTCTCAGCATCTCTGAGAATTTTAACTGGCACTTTGGCAGTGCTACTGAATAATGAGATGTCCACACAGTGTGAGGGTGAAACAAAGACTGAGTTTATTGTTTGAATTGCTCCGTTGGAAACGCCAACTTCCGGTGATGTGTCTGCTGGCTTCCAGAAGTGACGTCATCGTGTCGCAGTGTCACTCCTCAGCCGGTGGATTGCTGTGTGGGAGTGGAGGACTCCTTAGTTCTCACGTGACACTAAACGCAGTCTCCTGGGTAGTGAAGGTTGGCCCGCGCCATCCTGGAATGGCCGTTTGTAGCAGCGATTCGGCCCACTACACCACCACCCCTCCAAGAATCACCGCAGCTTTTTGAGCGGTCTGACTTACGGTCTCTGGGCGGTCTACATCTGCGTTTGATCTGGGGTCCGGGGTCCAGCAGTTTGGAGTCCAGATGCATGGCTTTGAGGCAGTTGACTGTGAATCTGTCCTGTAGGCCACCAATGTCCAATGTGAACACGGTCTTTCCTCAGTACCTTGAAAGGGCCTTCATGTGGTCACTGTAGGGGCGTTCCCTGTTGTTCTCTGCTTACGAAGATGTAGTGGGTGGACTGCAGGAACATGCCGGGTGATGATCCGTGTCGCGATGGTGGGGGGTTATTTGCCCACTTGTGCTCTCAACCTGCATAGGACGTCTAAAGCTGTGGGCTGGGGGACGGGTGGGGGTTTGAAATGTAGGAACCTTGGAATGGTGAGAGGTGCACCGTACACCATCTCTTTCGGTGCCGTGCGGATTCTGAGCAGTACCCACGGGAGCTCATCCATCAGTTTGGTCCAGTCATTCAGGCTTTCAAGGCGGCCTTCAGGTAGCAGTGGAACCGCTCGACTAATCCATTTGCTTGGGGATGGTAGGCTGGGTTGTGGTGGACCTGACTGCCGCAGAACTTTGCGATGTTGGACCAGAGGGAGGAGGTGAACTGCATTTCCCGCTCCGGTGTGATGTGGGTCGGGACTCCAAAACGTGCAACTCAGGTGGCTAGGAAAGCCTGGGCACACGTCTCTGTGTTGCATGTAGTCATTGGTATCGTCTCTGGCTGGCGGATGAATCCGTTGATGGTTGTGAACAAGAACCCTCATACCTTGATGCACTGGGAGGAGGCTGGCAATATTGATGTGGACATGTTCAAACCTGCATTGTGCTGGCTTGAAAATCTGTTGGGGGGGGCTTTAGTGTGTTGGTGTACCTTGGCGTGTTGGCACTGTAAGCAGGTTTGGGGGCCCCCAGAATAACGTCTTGGCAGAGTCCTTGCCACACGAACGTCTGACAGCAGGCCTTAAGTGGACCTTATGGAGGGGTGAGATAAACTGTGGATCTGATTGAAAACCCGCCGTCGCCAGTTCGCGGGTAGGTTAGGCCTGGGGGAACCGGTGGAGATGTCGTACAGCAGGGATGGTTCTCCTGTTGAGGGGCAGAAATCACTGACCTTCAGGCTGGTGATGGCCGTCCAGTATGCCTAGATGTCTGCGTCCTCCCTCTGGTTCTTGGCGAGCTGGTGATGTTGAGTCCTCCCAAGGTTGCGGCGATCGTGTGCCTGGACAGCGTGCTAGCCACTACATTAGCCTTGCCAGCAACATGGTGAATATCCATGGTATACTCCGATAAGTAGGAGAGGTACTGTTGTTGTCTTGCCGACCACGGGTCTGAAACCTTGCTCAGCACATAAGTCAAAGGTTTGTGGTCTGCGTATGCGGTGAACACTCTCCCCTCTAGCATATAGGAGAAATGTCATATCGCCATGACAGGGCCAACAGTTCACGGTCGAACACACTGTATTTGAGCTCTGGAGTTTGAAGGCGCTTACTGAAGACAGAGAGGGGGGAGCCAGTGTTCATCGACCAATTGCTCCAGCACTGCACCCACCACACTGCCTGAAGTGTATGTTGTGAGGGCCAAGGGAAGGTGGAGTCTGGGTGTGCCAGTTCCATGGGGCCCTCTCCATTGCTGACTTGGTGGCATGGAAAGCCTCTGTGGCCTCCAGCGACCATTGCAATGTCTTGTCGCCGAGCTTGATGAGTTCAAACAGTGGCTGCATGAGGGTGGCCAGTCCCGGGAAGAAGCGATGGTAGAAGTTGACCATCCCCAGGAACTCCTGCAGTCCTTGGGCCATGCTTGGCTTATGGAAATTCTGAATTGCCTCTATCTTGTTGAGCAGTGGTGTGGCACCCTCTGGGGTGATGCAGTGTCCCAGAAAGTCTATTGTTTATAGGCCGAACTGGCACTTAGCCGGGTTCACCGTGAACCTGAGCTCTGCAGTCTGTCAAACAGGAGGGTGAGGTGAATCTTGTGGGTGCTGGTGTCGATGATGTTGTCTAGATAGACGAAGATGAAGTGGAGGTCCCTTCCAACCGTGTCCATTAGCTGCTGGAATGTCTGGACAGTTTTTGAATCCGAAGGACATTCTCAAGAATTCAAAGATGCCAAAAGGTATGACGATAGCCATATTCAGAACGTCACTAGGGTGTACCGGCATCTGGTGGTACTCCTTTACTAAGTCCACCATAAAGAATACCTTGCAGCCTTGTAACCTCGTGGTGAAATAATCTGCACCATGTGGAGTGGGGAGGCCCATGAGCTATTGGAACGGTGGATGATCCTCAACTTCTTCATGGTGGCGAATTCAGCCTTGGCTTGTGGAACTTGTCCTGTGGGAGGTGCTGGATGTGCATACACTGGGGGCCAACGGTCTCTATCTGGTGCTCCACGCCATGAGGCAGGTTAGCGTCATGAAAGTTCGGGGCTAGTAAAGCTGAGTACTTGGCCAGTAGGCAGGCATACTCGTCTCCAAAGGCAGGAAGGAGCTTTGCTGCAGAGTGAAGGGGAAAGACTGGAATGTGGTTAGTGTTCACTAAACAGCATCTCATCATGTCTACCAGCAGTTCATGAGCTCATAGGAAATCTGCTCCGAGTGGTGCCTGTTCCATGGCCACAATAGTGCACTCCCATTGGAAAACCGCATCTGTGACATGGATGGTGACCAGGTGGATCCTGTAGCTGGGGATGGAGGACCTGTTGGCCGCTGGCAGGGGGAGGCCCTTGGTGTTGTTTCTTGCCTCAAAGTACATGGCCGGGATGAGGCTGATTTCGCACCCATGTCGACGAGGAAGTCCCTCTTCATCCTCTGGTCTCTGAGGTAGAGTAGGCCTTTCTGAGTGCCGACCGTCAAGGCCACTGCCCATTTCCCGTTGCCGTGTTGGATTTGGCGATGGGGTACAAGCTCGGGGTGGGGGGGGGGTATGCACCGCCAGGCATTCCTGCCCTGTTGGCAGTGCTAGAAACAGTACTCGTTGTTCTGTGTGCACCCGTCACATTGCTGCTGTGCCGCGGCTACCGTTGGTCCTTCCAGCAGGTTGGTCGGGGTGATAGTGCCAATGGCTTAGACCAGCTGCATGTGGAGGGAGCTCTGCTGCGGCTTGTGGAACAGCCTGTCTGCCTCCTTGGCTACGAGGTGCAGGGCGCTGAAATCCATGTCCAAAACTGCCAAGGATATGTGTACTGGCAGTTTCAAGAGGAACAGGGCCTCAAACAGGAAACAGTCAGTATGCCCATCCACCAGGGCCACCATCTCAGGCTTTAGTTCTGAGGGATTTCTGTCGCCCAGGCCCTGCATATTGAGGATTATGATGGCGCTCATGCTGGCTGAACTCTAGGGTGTCGAGGAGGAACTGTCAGACCTGCTCATACTTACGCTCCATCAGTTGGTTTTCTATGAAAGAGCTTATTTTGGCAGCTGTGGCGGGATTCAGGGCGCTGATGACGTGCCAGAACTTGCTGTCCTCTGAAACAATTTCCCTGATGTGGAACTGGGACTGAGCCAGCTGTAGCCAGTTCCTGGGCTGGTTTGCCCAGAGAGGCGGGAGATGCCCGCCCATCGCGTTGGTCGCAGGCGCTGTGATTGTGGATGTAGTTGGTTGCTGCATTTGTTGTGATCGATGCTAGTTCCAAAACATTGGAACCGTCAGGGCCACGACTGCAGTGACTGCTTCGCGACTGAATAACGAGACGTCCATACGGTCTTTATTGTTTGAATTTGCCACATTACCCCATTGGAAACGCCCACTTCTGGTGATGTATCCTCCAGCTTCCGGAAGTGACATCATTGCGTCGCGGTGTAACTCCTCAGCTGGCAACCCGCCATGTGGAAATGGAGAGCTCCTTAGTTCGCATGTGGCACTAATCGCTGGCTCCTTGGCAGTGAAGGGAGGCCTACACCATCTTGGAATGGTAATTTGTTGCGGTGATTCGGCCTGTTCACCTGCGCAGTTGCTTGGCTCGCTACAGTTCCTTCTTTTACTGAAATCAAACCCTCTGACTCAAAAAATTTGAATATATCCATAACATCCTTACCAGGTATGGGACCTCTGTTCTCATTAAATTCATCTGTCTCAATACATGCTTCTGGAAATATCTCCTTTTCTCTTTTTCAACACTAAACAATTTCTAATAACATGACCAGGTTTGTTTTACAATAATGACAAACAAATCCTGAAATTCTGTCCTTTCCTACTTTACCTTCATCTTTTCTCTCAATATTCTCCCCAGACTTAATTTCAGGCTTACTGGTCTGCTCCGCATTAACCTTCCGAAAAGACTTACTATGAAGAAATTTGCTTTTGTGTATCAGGAAATATTCTTCTGCTATTTTAGCTGATTGATGCCATATGCCCGTGCCTTCCTCATCCAAGTCTAATTTGATCTCATTGGGAACACAATTAATTTCCTCAATTAATATCAATTCCCTTAATCTGTTGAAATTATTATTTATTTCTTTTGAGGTGCACCGATGGTCAAAACATAAAGATTTTCCAAGTGGAAGATTGGTTTCATGCTTTCCCCAAATTCCTAAATTTTTGACTATATGCTTCTGGAACCCACTCTTAAGCTTTTAACACTGTTTGTTTAACGGTCTCATAATTTGCCACTTGCTCTACAGTCAAGCTCGTGTGTGGCAGTTGTGCTTTTCCCTTTATTACACTTTGGACCTCAGTGGTCACTTTTCTTTTGGCCAGCTTGAGCTCTGAGCAACCTTTTCAAAAAGCTCAAAATATGTATCTATATCTCTCTCATCGAAAGGTGTAACTAGATTAACCTCTACTAGCCATAAACTTCTCTCCAGCAGTTCGAGCTTCAGTTCTCTTACCTCTCTGCATCTCATGTCTTAACTTCTCGAATTCAAACCGTCTCTTTCCTTCAGTTTCCTCCAACTCATATTTACGTTTTTCTCTCTCTCTTCCTCAAACCTCAGTTTTTCTCTCTCTCTTCCTCCAACTTCAATTTTTACAATTCCAATTCCATTTCAAAAGATTTATCCTCAGGAAAATTTTCAGTCCTTCTCTTCACATCATAGTTCACTCTGTATTTCTATTTTCCTCATACAACTCTTGACTTCAACCAGCATTAATTCTCTAGCAGTGACCATCAGTTTCCGTTTTCTTTTTCTCTGCAGCTCCACTGGTGATGGTTGTACCAAAAATGCACTAATATCCATTGCTGCTGTTTAACCCCACACAAACTTTGATTGAGCTTGGAAAAACAATTTACTAATAAATCACAAAAACTCCAAAAGTTTAAGATTCCAAAACTCCAAATGTTTTAGTTCCCAAACTCCAAATTTTTCAAATGGCAAAGGATGAGCCCCCCACTTGTTACGAGCCCAGCAACTCCAAAAACAAGCCGCAATAGAAATTCAACAAGACCATGGTCACTTAAACAAAAATGTTTTTAATTTTCTTCATACATAATAATATCAATATTTAACTTGTTACTATTAACTTAACCTAATTTAACCCCTGTAATGCACATCAAAAGAACCAAAGACTTGTTGATCCAAACCAAGGCTTTTATTAACTAAAAGACTGGAGCACAAGTAGGTCGACCAGTCCAGAATGACCTGGTCTGGCAAGGAGCAATCCTTTAAGACCTGCCAGTAGGTGTGGCTACACTCTCAGCTAATCACAGTCATCCTACACGATCCTCTGTACATAGACACATTGGTGATAGAATCTGTACTATCACAACCCCCTTCTAATTCTAAGCGCACATGTATGTAATGTGTATGTGTTCAGGAAAGTTCTTTGTTTCACTGTCCACTCATTCACTTTTCACTTCTCCAAGTATCAGGCAATTTTCCATACCGTGCACAGAATTTAACATTTATAATCTTCACCGGGCTCTGGTTTCAGAGAGATTCATTTTTCATTGGACACACACAAACTGATCTCCTTCAATCAGCCACTTCAGTGTCTTGCTGAAGAAACGTGGGTTTTCCCAGAAGATAACCTCTTCTTCCAGGTTTTTCTTTTTTCCCTAATTCAGGAGAAACACATTAACCAGCCAAAATGTCTTGTAATTGACTACAAGGATTTAGAATAGGCTGAACTCACAACTCAAAACCCATCTTAAAATGCGGTCTTGCAGCAGGTCTGCAAAAATTGAAGCCTTCAACACCAACTGCTGTAGTAAAAGTGACTCTCCCTCTCTCTCTCTCTCCCCACTACACACACACACACACACACACACAAAGGTATTTTTTTCCTCTCTGCAAAACCATATGAGCCCTCTTAGAACAGTAACCTTCAACCAACAATTTAAACTTCTGGCACGAGTCTTAATAGCAACAGATTTTCAGTTCTTCAGCTTGGGCTCTGTGCAAACACGCTGTCCATTTAACGTGTATTTGTGAAAACCTCCAAAGCACTTCCATTGCCTCTGTCAAAGACTGCAGACTTGAAGGTTCCATCTGCACAGGTTTTTGCATTCCAAATGAGATGTTTGTAAAGTATGACCTAAACTTCCACAATCTAACCTTACCCCTTTAGATATATTTTATTCCATAATTGTATTAACTTATTCTGTAACAATATCTTGTGGTTTACATTGGGTGTTTGTGGTTTGATAGTCTCCCGATCAGAGAAAACAAATACAGAATGGGTGACACTTGTCACCATGAACTCTCTATCCCCCTTTAACTCTGGTCTCTTATATTACCCCAGCAGTGCCCAAAGCAAGCTCAGGGAACAGCATTTTGTCTTCCATTGAGTGGCTGTCCATGGATTCCAATATTGAATACAAGAATTGCTTTTTTATTGAAAATTTTATTTATTGATCATAATAAATCATATAATACAAATACAAGTAAAGCCCTAACCCACCCACCTCTCCTAATCCCCCCTCTAAACTATCCCAAAAGAAAGAAAAGGATGAGTAAAAGAGGAGATCAACTTACAAAACAAGCTTCAATTATTGCCATAGTTTAGTGCAACCCCATGAATTGTGTAAAAAGCTATTACAAATCCATTCTCATATATCTTATATACGGGCTCCAAACTTTAACAAAGAATGAATAACTATTGCATAAATTATAAATTATAAGTTATCTTCTCCAATACAAGACCTCATTTCTACTTATTTGAATACTCAAATCAGCCTCATTTTTCCAAGTAATTGCCAAACATTTTCTAGCCACAGCTAAAGCTAATATCAAGAAAGCAATTTGAGACTTATCTAATTTTAATTCCAAACTCAATTTCTTAATATAACCCAGTAAAAATATAGGATCAAGTGAAATTTTAAAGTTAAATAGAGCTTCTAAAAGTTCCTTAATTCTATTCCAAAAAGATCTCAGATTACCAAGTAGAAATCAAGGATTTCTGATAATGAATCTTCCTTGTCTGTGTCAGATCTAGCCAGGTCTGCCTCAAACTTAATCTCATTCTCCACAGATCCTGTTCTGCTGTGTGTTGCCAATGTTCTTTTATTTCAGAATTCCAGTTTCTAGTATTTCTAACACATTTTTTCTATTTTCTCTTAAGTGGAGGTGATTGTTACTGGGAAAATATTGGTCCCTGTTCTATCACACACATTCCTGCTTGTCTTTTTTCCCTCCACCTCTGCAACTTAAAACTAATTTGTTTTCTCCCTTTTCCACTTCCATTGATGGGTCATTTTCCCAAAACATTGTTTCATCCTCCACAGGTGCTGCTTGTCCTGTAGGTTTCCGGCATTTTATGGTTTTGTACTTGTTCAGTGACACCTGTACTGATACCTGGACATGTCAGTGAATTTTAAGGACATCATTTCTGAATCACTATTTACCACCTCACCATTTCAAAGCATTTTGTTAGCCACTGAAGAATGATGATGTAACATTATATTTTAATGCTCTTTCCAGAGAGTTAATGTGCTTTTGGGAATCTGACTCATGTTTTCCAAGGCATTTTTACTTAAAACTGAGGATGGGGTTGGACTTTGCACTTGGTTTTTGTGTGGGGTTTTGCAGTTGTGTTGATTAGGCTTCTGGTGAGGGGATCCAATCTTTGGTTCTCCTGCGACATGTTCCCAGTTACAGTTTACCCAACATTTGATGTACTTGCTTCAGTTTTTAAAAAATTTAATTTAACTTTTGTGTTTTTTGAGAATCCCTCTTGAATTTACTTATTGAGGAACTTGCTTATTGAGGAATGTTTATTGCAGCAACATTTTGAGAACATAGCAGAGGAACGGGCCCTTCAGTCCATAATGTCTGCATGGAACAGATGCCAAATTAAACAAGCTCATTGGGTAGATTTCAAACTTTCCCATGCAGCGATGTGGAGTTTTATTGCACACAAACTCACTCTTTCTGGAAATGTTGACATCAGACTGGGATACAATAACTACAACAGTAGCTGCTATACTCTATATCCTGGGCTGCAACAAGATTCAAGGCTATTATGGTCTCCTAATTGTGTGGAACTGGGTGGGGGGGTGGGGGAAGTGGTTCAGGGAGCCTCAGAAACTTTGGGGAAGAGCAATTACAGTTTTCGTTCTCGAGATCCCACAATAGCTTTTAACTAGTAAGTTTCTAATCTTTTTAATGGGCTCTTCTGTAACAATGGAAACTTCCAGCGTGTCATAGATCTGTCTCTGTGGTTAATGCCTTTTCTGTTTATTTCCAGACCACCTCATCAGTACAATGGCAGTGCACAGGACGAAGGCTGAGGCTTTGGTGAAATGGGTAAGCATTCAACTCCTTATCAGGTGTGGCACAGTGTCAGATAAACATAGTTTTTATAGTCCAACTGCACAAAAACTGGTCATTTGACCCATGTTGTCCTTGCTGGCCACTATGGAAGTTCTAATTCCATATACGAGAACTCAATCCATACCCTTCAAGTACTCATCTGGATATAAATGCCCTACCATACACTCGAGCCAGATGGCAGCGCTGCTGGAGTCGCTGTAGCGGCAACACAACCACTGGTGGGGACCCACGGAGAGTGAGGATCAGAGATACAGTGCTCCTGCAGGGTCCTACCATCCAGTCAACTGCCAACAAGTCTGCATAGGCTTTGAATGGCTTATTAAAAAAGTCGATGTTAGTTTTATTTAAATTCCCGCGACTTCAGGGTCTGTGCCATCGATAGCGGCGCCTATGATCAGCAGTAGCCACAAGGGGTTGCAGGCTCCAGGGAGGCGGAGGACTGGTGCAGGGCACCTGAAAATGGGGAAATCACCCCCATTTGAGAAGAAGCAGCAGAGGAGACGACCCACGGGATGGTAACCACGGCGGTAGACCACTGAGGAGGTTCTGCAGCTGAAAGACCCACATATGCGACAGTCTTCTGGCAACTGGAGGCGAAGAACCCACAGAGGCTGTGGGCTGCTGGAGACTGGCTCAAAACTTGCTGAAGTGGTACCAGGTATTGGAACTGGAATGCGAGGGGGTTCTGAAGGTGCAAAAGGGTTCCAGATTGTATCGGAGGTTCAGATCTGGAGCTCCAGTTGCCAGTGGTTTGGACTGGACTCTGTGCGGCTACAGGAGTGCTGGAGGCGAATCTACGGACCCTCTGTCTCTTGGGGGACTCTCTTTTGCTTCTCTTTCTCTGACTGTAAGAGGCACTTCAGGCAATTTCAGCCGATGGCGAATGTCCGCCTTACAGAAAGCAAAAGCAATTTAGTGCAATATGACACTGTTTTATTGCATGACAATAAATAGAATCTTGAATGGTGTTCCAGATTCCAATCTTCCTCTGGGTGAAAAGTTTGTTCCTCAGTTTCACTCTAAGTTTCTTAGCCCCCACCCTTGACCTATTTCCTCTAATTTTGGGGAGGAAAAAAATCCTACCAGGGTATGATCAAATTTATATAGTCCTAAGGTAGACAGTTCTAGGATTTGAGGGCATAGGTTTAAGGTGAGAATGGAGAAATCCAGCAAGGATCTGAGGGGTAGCTTTTTCACTCAGAGGGTGGTCCATATCTGGAACAAGCTGTCAGAAGAAGCTATAGAAATGGGCACAATTACAACATTCAAAAGAGATTTCGGCAGGTGTAAGGACAGGAAAGACTTGCGAGGATGTGGACCAAATGCAGGAAGATGGGACCAATACGGGATGCTAACTTGGTGGGCATGGAAGAGTTGAGCCAAAGGCCTGTTTCATGCTGTTTGACTCCTTACTCTTATCATAATTTCTATACCCACATGAAATTACTTTTGAGCTTCTGCTCCCAGGAAAACCAACCCAACCTATCGTGTAGGGGTGATCTCATAGAGGAATACAGATTCATGAGAGGAAGAGATCAGGTGAATGCAGTCTTTTGGCCAGTGCAGGGAAATTGGTAACCAGAGAACAAAGATTTAAAGGGATGGACAGAGATTTAACAGGAACCTGAAGGGTAAATTTTTATAGAAGGTAGTGGGTGATGGTTGAGACAGGTATTATTAGGATCAGTCTAGAGCAGTGGTTTTCAAACTTTTATTTTTATTATTGTACAGGCCTAACCTTTTAACCATATAACCACTTACAGCACAGAACAAGCCAGTTCGGCCCTACTAGTCCATGCCGTAGCAAATCCCCACCCTCCTAGTCCCACTGACCAGCGCCCAGTCCATACCCCTCTAGTCCCCTCCTATCCATGTAACGGTCCAATCTTTCCTTAAATGTAACCAATGATCCCGCCTCGACCACGTCTGCCGGAAGCTCATTCCACATCCCCACCACCCTCTGCGTAAAGAAATTTCCCCTCATGTTCCCCTTATAATTTTCCCCCTTCAATCTTAAACCATGTCCTCTAGTTTGAATCTCCCCCTTTCTTAATTGAAAAAGCCTATCCACATTTACTCTGTCTGTCCCTTTTAAAATCTTAAACACCTCTATCAAGTCCCCTCTCAATCTTCTACGCTCCAGAGAAAAAAGCCCCAGTCTGCACAACCTTTCCCTGTAACTCAGACCCTGAAATCCTGTCAATCTTCGCAACTGGACACCTGCCATTGTTCAGAATCATTTTGATTTCGGTCCATTTAAGCAAATGGCTCACTCCTAAGTTCTTGCCCCCTCCCAACACCACACCACCTTCCGCAATTACCCCCTCTGGCTGTCTGCTGCCCCCAGTGCTAGACTATTTTGCGCCCTTGGCAAGGCTGAGCGTGGGGGTGGGGTTTGACATGCCTTGTATAGGAGGCTCTCAACCAGCACATCAGACGACAGGGTAGCCCAGGAGTTCAGCCTAAAAGGTGGCCTGCGTTGGGTGCTCAGAGCCGGCGGCGCGGAAGGCCAGACATGAAGTGCAGGAGGAGCAGGCCATCAGGGCAGTGGAGACGAGTGCCAGTGGCTTTCAGGCGCATCACCAATTTGTTGGGCTGGCCCTTAGGCACACTTTGCCAGTGCAGCACTGTTGGTTGCCTCCCTACTTCCCTCCCCCCCCCCCCCCCCAAACTCCAGATACGGCAGCAGGGGTGCATTGCTGCCGAGCCCTGAGTTTATGGAACGCCACACCGGATCGTGGTGATGGCTCAATGTAGGAGCAATGGCTGTCTTCATCCCCATAATTCCCCCCAAGCAGCTGGAACTGCACTGGCAGAGCAGTTCCAGCTGCGTGGGGGATTATGGATAAAGAAGGTAGCCATTGCTCCTGCATTGAGCCAGCCTCTCCCTGCTTCTCTCGCACCAGGTGCTGGGGGCTGAGTCATCTTTCCACCGAAGTTAAGAGAGGGCGCCCTTGGGGACGGGAATTGGGGGAGTCTCCCTTCGAAAATGGAAAATTTATTATGGGAAATTAATGTTACTATCGAAAGAAGTGCCAGATTTTGGAGGTTGCCAGTTTTCGGAATTCCGGATGAAAGGTTAGGCACCTGTATCACCTTAAGTAAACCCTAAGCCATAGATACTCTGTAATTAGCAAGGGATTACTTAAGGTGGTATGTGAGTGGGGAAAAAAAGATTGAGACCACTGCTCTAGACCCAATTGTTACTGAAATATTTTGCTTGAGAAAAATTGTCATTGGCCCATTTCCTTTGGAGTTATGAAACCCTGCACATAACGAGTTAATTAGGTACAATTAAAACAATGGTTTTCAAACTTTTTCTTTCCACTTACATACCACCTTAAGTAATCTCTTACTAATCACAGAGCACCTATGGCATAGGGAATACTTAAAGTGGTATGCACGTGGAAAGAAAAAATTTGAAAACCACTGGTCCAGATGGATATGGGCCAAACTTAGGTGGGGCTAGGGTGGATGGGACATTTTGGCTGGCGTGGGCAAGTTGGGCGGAAGGGTCTGTTTCTATGCTGTATAACTCCATGGGGAATTGATCCTCTCATAAATGAAATATTCCATCCAGAATATCATCTGGTTAATCTCTGAACCCTCTCCAGTTTAATGATATCCTTCTTGTGGTGCGGCAACCAGGAAAGTGCACAGCTGTCAGTGCTGTGATGGGGAGAACTGGTTGGTGTTCTGTATAGTATAAGCATGTTCGTGTTTACTGTCATGTGCCAAGATGAGGTGATAGAATTTTGTTGGGACAGCAGACCAGATATATGTCATCTCATATATCGTACAAGTAAGTGCAGAGTTATAGAGAGAGATTTGTTGGTATGGAGCAAAGGGGACAGAATTTTAACTATTTTGAGGTTCATTCAGGAGTCTGATAATGATGGGAATAAAATTGTTGTTGAATCTGGTGGTGTGTGATCGGACACTCATGAATTCTTCTTGAATTGGGGGGGTTGGTGAAGAGAGTGGCTTGGGTGGGATGAGTCTTTTTAATAGATTGGCTGCATTTTCAAGGCAGTGTGAGTTCAGATAGAGGGAAAGGGAGTCGGGGTGAAGTCTGCTTTGCGTGGACAGTATTGAGAAATGTGAATATGTACATTCTGAGGTCTACATCCCTTGACTATTTATTTGGGATGTGGGCATCATGGGCCCAGGCTGCTTTTATCCATCCCTTATTGTTCTTGTACTGAAGTCATTTTGAAGGTCAATCACATAATTGGGTCTGACGTCATTTAATTAAGAGGTTAATGAAGAGCATTGGTAAACTAGGTTGGGTTTTTAGCCACAAGTGCTAATACTAGTATTGTACTAAAAATGCTTTTGTATTTAATGGGTGTTCCCCACCATAAATCTAGATCCTCTTTTTATGATTACAATATTTATCTTTTCAAACGTTATTTGGAGTTTAACCATGGAGATTTATAAACTGCAATCTGCCGACTTTTGGCACCACATTGAAAGCACCTGGTATCTTTTGGGGTGTTGTGTTTCTAATCCAATCTAACTCATTTTGTAATCTTTATATAATGAGAATTTTCTGTATTTGTGGCACTCAGACAGTAAGGGCAGGGACTATGTGTGGCACACATAGTACCTTTGGTTATAAATTGAAGAGGACGCAGCTCTGCTGGTGTTGCCAAAACACAAGATTTTAACTTTTTAAAAACTTTTTTCTATTTCTGATACAGATTAACAGTCTTAAATTGTCAGAAGAGATAGAAAATCTGGCAGCGCTCCAGGATTGTGTTGCTTTCGTTAATATAGCGTGCAAGATGTGAGTAACTTGACTTCATCGACAAGCATTTAAGTAAAGATGTATTTTGTCATGTGGAACAAAACCCAAATGCTGGAGGAACTCGGCAGGTCATGAAAGCAATGGGCAGGTGCTGTTTCAAGCATCAGCCTTTCATCAGGAATGCTAAGACTACTCTCAGAACAGTGATTGCTCCCTTCCTATTTCTGACTCAGTAGATACTCCCTCGACAGCCTCCTCCCTTTTGAAAGCCAAGATACTATCATTGACTAGTAATGCAACTCCTCCCTCCCGCCTCTGTTACCTCCCCTCCTTTTCCTTTTAAAACACTTAAACCCCGGTACCTGCAATAGCCGATCTTGTCCTTCCTCCAGCCAAACCTCTAACGGCCACAACATTGTAGTTCCACATACAGATCCATGCTCTAAGTTCATCCCCTTTATTCCTAATACTCCTAGCATTGAAATAGACTCTTCAAAGCCTCTAATTAGCTGCATTTAATTTTTGTCTCCACCTGTTCTTCCTCACAAACTCAGAACACATAGTATCATGCTTTTGACCTTCTGCTCTATTCTCTGTCCTCACATTCTTGTTCCCATCCCCCGAACAAACTGGTTTAAACCCTCCCCAACTGCTCTAGCAAACCTGGCCAGCAGAATATTGGTCTCTTTCAAGTTCAGGTGCAGCCTGTCCTTTATGTACAGGTCGGACCTTCCCCAGAAGAGATCCTAGTGATCCTCAAATCTGAACTCCTGCTCCCTGCATCAACTCTTCAGCCACATCTTCATATGTCACAACCCTCTTCCTACCTTCTCTGGCGGGTGGGACAGGCAGCAATCCTGAGATTACCACACTTGAGGTCCTGCTTTTTAACTTCTTACCTAACTCCCTATACTCCCTCTTCAGGACCTCATCACTACTCCCATCTATGTCATTGGCCTCCACATGGACCACGGCATCTGGCTGCTCACCCTCCCCCTCCAGAATGCTGTGAACTCGATCAGAGACATCCCATGCCCCTGCGAGGCAAAATACCATCTGGGAGCCTCAGTCTTGTTCATAGAACCTCCTACCTGAGTGCCTAACCAACGAGTCCCCATCACCATCGCTCTCCCCTTCTCCTGCCCCTTCCTTTCTGAGCCGAGGGGCCGGCCTCTGTGCCAGATGTGACCACCATTTGTCCATGGTTGATCGTCTCCCCCAACAGTATCCTTATTGTTGAGGTCAATGGGCATAGGAGTACTCTTCACTTTCTTCTTATTCCCCTTCCCTCTCCTAACAGTCACCCAGTTACCTACCCCTGAAATTTCTCTCTGTCACTGCATCTGCCTTCCGAATGATCTGGAGTTCATCCAGCTCCAGCTCTAATTCCTTAACTCAGTTTCTCAGGAGCTGCAGCTGAATGCAACTCTTGTAGGTGTAGTCATTAAGGACAATTGTGCTGTCCCAGATTTCCCACAACCTGCAATTGAAGCATTCCAAACTCTTCCCAATTTAAATTCAAAGATCTTACCTGGCCTTACCTCATTGTAATCAAGCTTGTCCTCAGCCTCAGTTCGCTGAAGTCTTGTGAACCAAAGTCCCAGTCCTACCCTGAGCCACTCCTCTTGAGCTACCCCTATATTTTTTATTTGTCACTGCCTCTTTATTACTCTTCACACCAATCACCGTTCTGTTAGACCCTTAACTTGCTTTCTGCTCCCTTTTTAAATGTTCCCGACACACATGGCTCTCCCGAGTCCCTCTCTCCTCCTCTTTCAGTGACAGTCCCAAAGTTACAATGGCCAGAGTCCTTGCTCCACTCGCTTTTTAAATGTATTAACCTCCAGCTGGTTCCCAACTCTCACAGCTCTCCCGAGTCCCTCGCTCCTCCTCTTTCAGTGACAGTCCAGAAGTTATAAGTCTCCACTCCATTACCTTTTTAAATGCATTCACGTCCAGCTGGTTCCCAACACAGAATCTCAAGGACTATAGTGTGGGCTGAAAGATCTGTTTCAAATAGTGTGCTCCTGTCACTTCCGGAGGGATTAAATTTAAACGCAGGGATGTTCTTCTGCAACTATACAGAGTACTGGTGAAGATCCGCGCAGTGTACTGGTGAAGATGCGCGCGGAGTACTGGAATACTGGTGAAGATGCACGCGGAGTACTGGTGAAAATGCGCGGCGTACTGGTGAAGATGCGCGCAGAGTACTGGAGTACTGGTGAAAATGCGCGCGGAGTGCTGGTGAAGATGCACGTTGTGTACAGTGAAGATGCGCGCGGCATACTGGTGAAGATGCGCCTGGAGTACTGGTGGAGATGCGCGGGGAGTACTGGTGAAGATGCGCGCGGAGTACTGGAATACTGGTGAAGATGCACGCGGAGTACTGGTGAAGATGTGCACGGCGTACTGGTGAAGATGCGCGCAGAGTACTGGAGTACTGGTGAAAATGCGCACGGAGTACTGGTGAAGATGCGCGTGGTGTACAGTGAAGATGCGCACGGCATACTGGTGAAGATGCGCCTGGAGTACTGGTGGAGATGCGTGGGGAGTACTGGTGAAGATGCGCGCGGAGTACTGGTGAAGATGCGCGCGGAGTACTGGTGAAGATGCGCGCGGCGTAGTGGTGAAGATGCGCGCGGTGTACTGGTGAAGATGCAAGCGGAGTGCTGGAGTACTGGTGAAGATGCACATGGAGTACTGGAGAAGATACGCGCGGCATACTGATGAAGATGCGCACGGAGTACTGGTGAAGATGCGCGCGGCGTATGGTGAAGATGCGCGCAGCGTACTGGTGAAGTTGCGCGCGGCGTACTGGTGAAGATGCGCGCGGCGTACTGGTAACGCGAGGCGTACTGGTGAAGATGCGCTGGAGTACTGGTGACGCGAGGCGTACTGGTGAAGATGGGCATGGAGTATTGGTGAAGATGTGCGCGGCGAACTGGTGAAGATGCGCACGGCGTACTGGTGAAGATGCACGCAGAGTACTGGAGTACTGGTGAAGATGCACGCGGAGTACTGGTGAAGATGCCCGCGGAGTACTGGTGAAGATGCGCGCGGCGTACTGGTGAAGATGCGCGTGGTGTACAGTGAAGATGCGCGCGGCATACTGGTGAAGATGTGCCTGGAGTACTGGTGGAGATGTGCGCGGCGTACTGGTGAAGATGCGCGCGGCGTACTGGAGTACTGGTGAAGATGCCCGCGGAGTACTGGTGAAGATGCGCGCGGCGTACTGGTGAAGATACGCGCGGCGTACTGGTGGCGCGTAGCGTACTGGTGGCGCGCGACGTACTGGTGGCGCGCGGCGTACTGGTGACGATGCGCGCGGCGTACTGGTGACGATGCGCGCGGCGTACTGGTGACGATGCACGCGGCGTACTGGTGACGATGCGCGCGGCGTACTGGAGTACTGGTGACGATGCGTGCGGAGTACTGGTGAAGATGCGCGCGGAATACTGGTGAAGATGCGTGCGGCGTACTGGTGAAGATGCACGCAGAGTACTGGAGTACTGGTGAAGATGCCCGCGGAGTACTGGTGAAGATGCGCGCGGCGTACTGGTGAAGATGCGCGCGGCATACTGGTGAAGATGTGCCTGGAGTACTGGTGGAGATGCGCGCGGCGTACTGGAGTACTGGTGAAGATGCCCGCGGAGTACTGGTGAAGATGCGCGCGGCGTACTGGTGAAGATACGCGCGGCGTACTGGTGGCGCGTGGCGTACTGGTGGCGCGCGGCGTACTGGTGACGATGCGCGCGGCGTACTGGTGACGATGCGCGCGGCGTACTGGTGACGATGCGCGCGGCGTACTGGTGACGATGCGCGCGGAGTACTGGTGACGATGCGCGCGGAGTACTGGTGAAGATGCGCGCGGAATACTGGTGAAGATGCGTGCGGCGTACTATGTGCAGTTCTGGTCTCTACTGGAGAAAGATTATACTGGCTTTGGATGGCAGTACAGGGAAGGATCATCAGGTTGATCACTTCCTGCCTTTGCGACGAAACCTCCCCCTTACTCTTTTGTTCAGACGCCTGCCAACATTTTTCCATACCTTGATGAAGGGCTCAAGCCCGAAACGTTGGTTATGTATTTTTACCTTTGCTGTATAAAGGATATACCTCACAAAGATAAGCACATACAGAGCCGTTGTCATACCCACACTCCTGTTCGGCTCCGAATCATGGGTCCTCTACCGGCATCACCTACGGCTCCTAGAACGCTTCCACCAGCGTTGTCTCCGCTCCATCCTCAACATTCATTGGAGCGCTTTCATCCCTAACGTCGAAGTACTCGAGATGGCAGAGGTCGACAGCATCGAGTCCACGCTGCTGAAGATCCAGCTGTGCTGGGTGGGTCACGTCTCCAGAACGGAGGACCATCGCCTTCCCAAGATCGTGTTATATGGCGAGCTCTCCACTGGCCACCGTGACAGAGATGCACCAAAGAAAAGGTACAAGGACTGCCTAAAGAAATCTCTTGGTGCCTGCCACATTGACCACCGCCAGTGGGCTGATATTGCCTCAAACCGTGCATCTTAACATAACGTAACAATTACAGCACGGAAACAGGCCATTAGGCCCTTCTAGTCCGCACCAAACCAAACACCCCTTTCTAGTCCCACCTCCCTGCACAATGCCCATAACCCTCCATCTTCTTCTCATCCATATACCTGTCCAACCTTTTCTTAAATAATACAATTGACTCCGCCGCCACTATTTCTCCCGGAAGCTCATTCCACACGGCTACCACTCTCTGAGTAAAGAAGTTCCCCCTCATGTTACCTCTAAACCTCTGCCCCTTAATTCTTAACTCATGTCCTCTTGTTTTAATCTTTCCTCCTCTTAATGGAAATAGTCTATCCACATCCACTCTGTCTATCCCTTTCATAATCTTAAATACTTCTATCAAATCCCCTCTCAACCTTCTACGCTCCAAAGAATAAAGACCTAATCTGTCCAATCTCTCCCTATACTCTAGATGCTTAAACCCAGGTAACATTCTGGTAAACCTTCTCTGCATTCTCTCCACTCTGTTTATATCCTTCCTATAATTAGGCGACCAGAACTGCACACAGAACTCCAAATTAGGCCGCACCAACGTCTTATACAATCTCAACATCACCTCCCAACTCCTATATTCCATGCAATGATTGATAAAGGCCAGCATACTAAAAGCCTTCTTCACCACCCTATTCACGTGAGTTTCTACCTTCAGGGAACGATGTACCGTTACTCCTAAATCTTTCTGCTCTTCTGTATTCATCAATGCTCTCCCATTTACCACGTATGTCCTATTCTGATTCTTCTTACCAAAATGAAGCACCTCACACTTATCAGCATTAAATTCCATCTGCCATTTTTCAGCCCACTTTTCTAAGCAGCCCAAATCCCTCTGCAATCCTTGAAAACCTTCTTCATTATCCACTATTCCACCTATCTTAGTATCGTCTGCATATTTACTAATCCAATTCACCACCCCATCATCTAGATCATTAATGTATATAACGAACAACAATGGGCCCAATACAGATCCTTGAGGCACACCACTGGTCACCGGCCTCCAACCTGACAGACAATTATCCACTACCACTCTCTGGCCTCTCCCTTTCAGCCAATGTTCAATCCATTTGACTATCTTAAAATTTATACCTAAAGACTGCACCTTCCTAACTAACCTTCCATGTGGTACCTTATCGAAGGCCTTACTGAAGTCCATATAGACAACATCCACTGCGCTACCCTCATCCACATTCCTAGTCACCTCTTCGAAAAATTCAATCAGATTGGTCAAACATGACCTTCCTCCCACAAATCCATGTTGAGTGCTCCTGATCAGACCCTGTCTATCCAGATTTATATAAGTACTATCTCTAAGAATTTTCTCCATTAATTTACCTACCACAGACGTCAAACTTACAGGCCGATAGTTGCCAGGCTTCCTCCTTGAACCCTTTTTAAATAACGGAACCACATGCGCAATGCGCCAATCCTCTGGCACTATCCCCATATCTAATGACATTTGGAAAATTACCGCCAGAGCCTCTGCTATTTCCTCCTTCACTTCTCTCAATGTCCTGGGGAAGATCCCGTCTGGTCCCGGAGACTTATCCACCTTTATATTCTTCAAAAGCCTTAAAACTACACCTTTTGTAATCTCTATATTCCCCATATTTACCCAATTTGCTTTTTTTATCTCACATCTCCCAATATCCTTCTCCTTAGTGAATACCGAAGAAAAGAAACTGTTCAATATCTCCCCCATTTTTCTAGGCTCCACACACAGTTTTCCGCTCTGATTCTCTAAGGGACCAATTTTGTCTCTAGCTTTCCTCTTACCATTAACATATTTGTAGAACTCTTTTGGATTAGTTTTCACCCTGCTTGCCATAGTTTCCTCGTATTCTTTTAGCTTTCCTAATTCCTCTCTTAAGATTCCTCTTACATTCAATGTATCTTTCAAACATCTCCTTAACTCCATGCTTCTTATATCTAATGTACGCCTCCCTTTTTCTTCGAACCAAGTTTCCAATATTCCTTGAAAACCACGGCTCTCTCAAACCTTTTGCCCCTCCTTTTAACCTAACAGGAACATAAAGCTTTTGCACTCTCAAAATCTGATCTTTAAAAGACTTCCATCTCTCTACTACATCCTGCCCATAAAACAAATTGTCCCAATGCACACCCTGCAAGTCCTTTCGCATCTCCTCAAATCTAGCTTTTCCCCAATCAAAAACCTCAACCCTTGGCCCTGACTTTTCTCTTTCCATAATGACATTGAAGCTGATGGCATTATGATCACTGGACCCGAAGTGCTCGCCAACACTAACCTCCGTCACTTGACCCATCCCATTTGCCAACAGTAGATCTAACAGTAGATCTTGGCGCCTCACAGTTTGGCGGGCAGCAACCTCCTTTGAAGAAGACCACAGAGCCCACCTCACTGGCAAAAGGCAAAGGAGGGAAAACCCAACACCCAACCCCAACCATCCAATTTTCCCCTGCAGCCGCTGCAACCGTGTCTGGCTGTCCCGCATCGGACTTGTCAGCCACAAACGAGCCTGCAGCTGACGTGGACATTTACCCCCTCCATAAATCTTCGTCCGTGAAGCCAAGCCAAAGAAATAAAGGATACTGTTTGACCATCTGAGTTTCTCCAGCATCGTGTTTTTACTTCCACTGCGGCGTCTACAGATTTTCGAGTTTTACACAATTCCAGAGATAAGGAGATTCCGGATAGCGATGAGGAGGAACTGCTTTTCCCAAACTCCATGGAATTCTCTGTCCAAGGAAGCTGTAGAGGCTTCCTCATTAAATATATGTAAGAAACAAGTGGATATATTTTTTGCCTAGTTGTAGAGTTAAGGATTATGGGGAACAGGCAGCTAGGTGGAGTTGAGTCCATGGCCAGACCAGCTGATTTAATAGCAGAGCAGATGTCTGCTCTTATTTCTTGTGTCCTTAAGAAAGAAAGGTGCATTGATTGTGTGAAGGTTACATCAGGGTGAAAATTGGCAGCATAAGTAATGAAATAGTCCAGTACAGCTATCAATGTAGCAGAAAAAGCCCCTTTTTATCTGAATAGGATTATACAGCACAGAAACACGCCCCTCAGCCCAACTCTTCATTGCTGACTGAGATACCTTCCTGGACTAGTCTGCATTGGCCCTTATCCCTTGAAACCATTCCTATCTAAATACCTTTTAAAGATTGTAATTGTAATTTTACACCTATGCCCTCATTTTAGACTGCACTGAAAACATTGTGTTGCCGAGAAAACCTTAGTGTCCCCCCGTCACAGAAATTGCCTTTGATCCTGTCATCTCTTTGAAACTTTAAAACACAAGTGTTATCCCCACTTCTCCAGTTCTGATGAAGGGTCATTGATTTGATTGTTAATGCACAGTCTCTCACCACAATACTGCTTCACCTATTGAGCATCACCAAGTCTGCATTGTTTTAGACTTGCATCATAGAACAGAAGAATACCACTTCTGTGCTGTAAGTGGTTATATATGGGTATTATATATGGTTAATCAGTGTTATGTACTGGAGATAAAGTACTGGAGTAAGTTCTTTAGTCGACAATGTCTGCACTGAACATATCCAAATTAAACTAAAGCTCTTCTGCCTGAACATGGAGCATACCCATCTGTTCTTTGCACATTCATGTGTCTGTCTAAAGCCACTAAAACGCTAGTATCATATCTGCTTTCATCATTATCCCTGACAGCCTGTTCTAGGCATTAGCACCTTGTGGAAAAGAAATGTTGCCCCATACATTTCCTTTAAATTCTCCCCCATACCCACCTTGAACTGTAGCCTATGACATTTTACCTTAGGAGTGAGGACAGAGGCTCTGACTGTCCACTGTATCAATGCCTCTCATAATTTTATAAATATCTGTCAGGTCTCCCTTCGACCTCTGATGCGCTAGAGAGAAGAAGCACAAAAAAGTATTAATTTTCAAAGGGAAATGAAAGTTATAGAATAGAAATCATCAAATCCTCGCTTACATATTTTAATTAACAATCTTATTGCAGAAGAGGAAAAGACGATGCGCCTCAGATACTTGAAACAAAATCCATTGAGGAGAGATTCCAGTTTATCTGCAACTTTTTAGAATGTAAGTACTGCAGAGATTGCTTGATCAAAGATGTTCTATCATAATTTGCAGTTATTTTAATCTTGGATGAGCACCTTTTCTTTGCTCTAGTAAGCTGGGACTACTCAGCAGGTCAAGTAGTGTCGTGCGGGAGAAAAACTGAATGGGCTCAATAGGCATTGTATTACCTGACGAGAATGATATGGTGGAAACAGGTTACGCAATGTTTTTAGAGCCACTTAGATGAATTGGGGAATTGAGAGACTAAACATGTTACTGGAAGTCTCAAACACTAGAGATTGGTGAAAGCACCTAACTGATCAGGAGATATCCTAAAAAGATCACCCAGTCTGTTTTGTTTCTCTGATGTAGAGGAGGCCTTAGACATAGGAGAAGAAATAAGCTATTCAGCCCATCAAGTTATCACCAGATTGAAAGAAATGTGAGGGAATTGCTGCTTTTCCTGAAAGGACAGTTTGGGCCTCATTATTGGGAGGGGCAAGGTCCAAGAGCAGATGTTGCTTGGAAGGGAAAGGTTTCGTGGAAATGGAAGATAAATGAGAGTTATGAAGAGGGAAACAGGGAAAGGGGAGAGCAAATATATCTTCCACTGGAATCTCATTAATATGATGAAAATTATGATGGCTATTGATCAGCGTAAGGGCTGTTGGGCTGGATGATGTTCTCCATGTTTTATTTTGAAGAAGAAAGCAAATGGTGAGCCCAGAAATGCAGGCAACGGGGTTGAGAGCCCCGTCAACAAAGTTCGTGGGGAAGGTAAAGTTAAAGAACAGCGAAGATGGGTGTGGAAAGTTTCATGTGAAAACACATTGATATGCTGGAGGAACTCAGCCGGTCTTTTCAGCATCATAGGAGACAAAGATCTTTCGCCGACATTTCAGGCCCAAGCCCTTCTTCAAGAAAAATCAGAAAAGCAGAAGCGGGATATATCGGAAAGTCTCAGAATTCAAACAATGGGGGAGGAATCCAGACCAACAAAAGGTGTTCATTGGATGTGATGAGGGACTGGTAGCATTTATCATATCTGTGTGAAAGGAGACAGGGATGGAAAGACAACGGAGGAAGAAGGGGATGGTGGGGGGGGGTTGGGGGGTTGGTTTTAACAAAAGCCAGAGAAGTCGATATTAATGCCATCTAGTTGGAGTGTGCCACCAGTGTGGTGATGAAGTGTTCCACCAATTTACAGGTGGTATCAGTCTGGCAGTATATGTTGGCAAGTGAATAGAATGGAGAATTGAAATGGGTTGCCAATGGGAGATCCACTCTATTGCGGTGGACAGAGCTGAGGTCCTCAATAAAGCAATCTCCCAGTCTGCGTCTCATCTCTCCGATGTAGAGGAGACTACAACAGGAGCACCAGATGCAGTAGATGACCCCTGCAGATTCACAAGTGAAATGTTGCTTCACTTGGAAAGACTGTTTGGGGCCCCGAATGGTGCTGAGGGAGGAGGTGTGGGTGCAAGTGGAGCATCTCCTGCGGTCACGGGTAGGTAGGTCCCAAGGGGACGATTGGTAGGGTGGGAGGAGTGGACAAGGGAGTCACGGAGGGAGCGGACCCTGCGGAAGGCGGAGAGAGGAATATGTTTCTAGTGGTGGGATCATGTAGTAAGTGGCGGAAATGGTACAGGAGAATGCGTTGGATGCAGAGGCTGATAGGGTGGTAGGTGATGACAAGAGGAATCCTGTCCTTGTTGAGCATGGGGGCAGAGGGGACCAGCGCAGGTGTGTGGGTGAGGGCCGAGTTGATGATAGTAGAGGGAAAGCCACATTGTTTGATGAAGGAGGTCATCTCTGATGATCTGGCATGGAAGACCTCATCCTGGGTGCAGATGCGACAGAGGTGGAAGAGTTGAGAGAATGGAATGGAATTCTTTCAAGGGACAGGGTGGGAAGAGGTATAGTAGAGGTAGCTGTGGGAATTGGTGGGTTCGTAGAAGATGTCTGTTGAGAGTTTGTCTCCTTAGATGGAGACAGAGAGATCGAGGAAAGGGAGAGTGTTGTAGAGATGGACTAAGTTCATTTGAAGTCGGGGTGGAAGTTGGACAGGATTCCTCGTCCTCACCTACCCATTTCAATTTTCCATCCCATTCACTTGCCAACATGTCTTCTACTGCCAGACTGAGACCATTGGAACAACATCTCATCTTTCGACTGGGCACCCTCCAACCGGATGGCATTAATATTGACTGATCTGGCATTCGTTTAAGTCTCCCCCCCCCCCCCCCCACCTACTTCTTCTCCCATCGTCTCTCCATTCCTTGTCTTCTTTCACACAGACATGATAAATTTTACCTAGTCCCTTATCACATCCAATTAACACCTTTTCTTGGTCTGGATTCTAACCCCAATTTTGAGACTTTCTGGTGTATCCTGCTTCGACCTTTTCTGATTTTCCCTTGAGGAAATCATAACCAGGGTCAATCTTATCATGACTGTTTCATTTTTAATCTTTTTTTTACTGTTGAAAATATGCATCCTGTTATTTAACAGCAGGACAAAAGACTATTTTATGTAAGTGTTGTTTTGAGTTGCACACATCATGACTTGAACTGGCTAATAATCCTATGCTTATAGGTTCGGAAGTTCGGGAGAGTCAACCAGGTAAGGGACCCTCTGCCAAGATAGTTGAAGAAAATGTCTTTGAAATGTGTTGGTTTTGGGAGCTGAGGCTCCACTGTAACTGGGGGTAGCATCATTCATTTTGTTAGACTTTCTTCTCGCAGAGAGGATCTTTGGAGTGGTCGGAGTGTGTAACAAGCTGCCAGCTGAAGTGGTGAATGCGGGATTGCGTTTGACATTTAGGAAAAATTTGGACAGATGCATGGATGGGAGGAGTATGGAAGGCTGGGGGATGGGTGCAGGTCAATGGGATGAGGCAGAAGAATAGTTTGGGATGAACTAGATTGACCAAAGGGCCTGTTTCTGTGCTGTATTGTTCTTTGGTCTGGATATCTGAGAGAAAGACAAAATGTTGAAAATTAGCGGAAGTTCTAATGTCGGGGTCAATGACCTGAGATATTATTTCATTGCTGACTTGCTTGCTGCGTGTTGGCAGCTTTCTTTTTTTTTTGTTTTGGATTTCTAGCTCTGTAGTTTGTGTAATTTCCCAGAGCTGGAGGTCGGCCCACCTGATGTTTTCAGAGAATTGAATGAATAAGATTCTGCAGTTCTCGAGACTGAAACTTTGATTAGGACATGCTTGGGAAACTCTGCAGTTCTGATCACCCACAATGGAAAGGCTGTAGATCGAGTGGTCAAGGTGGCATATAGTATGCTTCCCTTCACTGGACGAGGCTTTGAATAGAAGGTAAGGAAGTTATGTTTCAGCCTTATAAAACTTTGGTTAGGTTGCCCTTGGTCGCCTCATTACAGGAAGAATGTGGTTTACCAGGATGTGGCCTGGATTATAGGCTATGAACGGCGGGGAGAAGTTGGACAAACTCGGGTGGTTTTCTCTGGAGCATCAGATGGAAACAGGATGGACCTGATCGAAGTTTATAAATTTGAGGATAGACAGTCAAAATATTTCTCATAGGGTAAGAATGTAATATACTAAAGGATGTGCATTGAAGGGGAAGGGAGAATGTTGGAAGAGTTTAAAGGAGATCTGTGGGGCAACTTTTTTTTAAGAGTAAGTGCCTGGAACAGGCTGATAGAAGCAGATATAATCGTATTGTTTAAGAGGCTTCTAGATAGAAGCAAGAATATGAAGGGAATGTGGGAATATCTAAATAAGTATAGTCTTGTCAGGGATAGTCAACATAGCTTTGTGTTCTGGCACACTGATCTCTACCTCGCTGAGGCCAGATGACAACACACAGACACCTCTTCCTATCTACCTACCCTTCCCACAGGACCCCACCAAGCGACATCAAGCCACTGTCTCCAACCCCATCACCTCTGGTCACCTCCCTCCCACAACTACCACCTCATTTTTTTCCCATCCCCGCACTGCTCGTTTCTATCTTCTACCCAAGATAAACAAACCTAACATACGGGTAGACCTGGGGTCCCCAAACTTTTTAGACCATTGACCCTTTCATTAAATCGTTGATTTTTCACAGACCCCAAGGCATGGAATCCTTGGTGGGGTGGCGATGGTGTTGGACATTGGTGGGGTGTGGTGGCAGCATTGAACACATACTCCGCTCCATCAGTCCTTTGCTCTTTATTAAGAGGCTGAAGCCAAATACAACATGGTGTCCATCAAGGTCAGCTCTCGTGAGAGGTTGGACACCCCTGCCATAGGTGCTATTTTCCATAGACACGCCCCTGTTTTCAACTACTAACGTTCACTTAATTCCCCCCCTCCCCCCTGCTCTTGATCAAACCCCGGCATTCTTCAACCACTTTGGAGACCCCTGGGATATAGACCCATTGTTTCTGCTTGCTTGGGTCCCACCGAACTAGTTTTACCTTACCATGACTCTTATCTTTTCTCCTCTGGTCCATTCCCTCCCCACCTACATCCATGATACCTCACATGCCCTCCATCTCTTTAGTGACTTCAGAATTTCCTGAACTGGGCTGCCTCATCTTCAAGATGGATATCCAATCCCCCACACAGAAGGTCATCAAGCACTTCACTTTTTTCTGGACCAGAAATCCGACCAGTCACCCTCGACTACCATCCTTTTTCGCCTGGCAGAACGTCCTCACTTTAAACAACTTCTCCTTTAACTCGTCTCACTTGCTCCAAATCAAAGAGTAGCCATTGGTACCCACATGTGTCCTGCTGTTTGTGGGCTTTGTGGAACAATCCATGCTGCAAACCTACACAGGCAAGAGCCCTCAACTCTTCCTCTGGTATATCAATTTCTACATCGGGGCTGCCTCATGCACCCACAATGAACTTGTCAACTTCATTCACTTCACAGCCACCTTTCACCCTGATCTCAAATCACCTTGTCCATCTCCAACAACACTGCCCTTCTGGATCTCTCTGTCTCCATCTAGGAAGATGCTGTGCACTGACATATAGTACAAGCTCACTAACTACCTAGACTACACTTCCTCCCATCCTTTCCCTGAAAGAATTCAATCCCCTTCTCTCAATCCCTCCATCTCCGCTGCATCTGTTCCCAAGATGAGGTCATCCAGTGCAGCTCTTCCAAAATGTCTGCCATTTTCCACAAATGTAGCTTTCCCTCCAGCACCATCAACTCAGCCCTCACCCATTCATCTGCCCTGGCCCCCCTTCCCCAGACGCATCAAACAGATTCCCCCTTATCCTTACCTACCACCCCACCAGCCTCCACATCCAACACATTATCCTCTGGAATCTCCGACTCTTACAACAGAAACCCACTACCAGACACATCTTCTCCTCTCTGCCTCCCTGGTGCACTCTTCCCTCCCCACCAATCTCCACCCAGGCCCTTCCCCTGTGGCCACAGGAGGTGCAACACTTGCTTCCACACCTCCCCCCTCACCACGGTCCTGGGCCCAAACAGGCCTTTCAAGTGAAGCAACATTTCACTTGTGTATTTGCAGGACTGATTTACTGCATCCGGTGTTCCTTTTGTGCCTTCTCTACATCGGAGGGATGGCGCAGATTGGGAGATTGCTTCTGAGGACCTTCACTCCATCCGCACCAGTGACAGAGACCTCCCAGTAGTCAACCATTTCAGTTCTGTGTAACACTCCCATTCTTATATGTCTGTCCGTGGCCTTATGTACTATCCCGCCAAGACCACCTGCAAATTGGATGAACAACACCTGATTTTCTGTCTGGGCACTCTCCAACCAGATAGCATTAACATCGACTTTTCCAGTTTCTGCTAACCTGCTCTCTTCCTCCTCCTCTCCCCTCTTCTAGTTCTCCTCCCTCACTTCACCTAGCCATGCCTCCTCCCTTTGATGGCTGCTGTCTCCTCCCTCCCTTTTCCCCCATCCCAACTGTACTCTTTTCCTCGGACACCTGCTAACATTTTACCATACCTTGATGAAGGGCTCAAGCCTGAAATATCAGTTATGTATTTTTACCATTACTATATAAAGGGCACTGACCTGCTGAGTTTCTCTAGTATTGTGTTTTGGCTTTGTGAAGAGTAGGTCATGAATCATGAACCTAATTGAGTTTTTTGAGGAAGTAATAAAAGAAATTGATGAAGGCAGGGTGGTAGATGTGTTCATGAATTTTAGTAAGGCTTTTGACAAGATCCTCCATGGTAAACTCAATAAGAAAGTCACAAAGCATGGGATCCATGGAACCTTGGCCGTGTGAATTAAAAATTGGCTTGTCTGCAGAAATAAAAAAGTAAAAACACAAAGCTGGAGAAACTCAGCAGGTCAAACAGTGTACTATATATATCAAAGATAAAAATACATGGGGCAGTGGGACAGGGGAGGAGTGGGAGAGAGGGAAGAGCACTGTCCCAAATAGGTGAATAAGGTAAGGAAGGCACAGAAAGCAGAGTTTGGAGAAGATGGAATATATTTTGTCTGGAGGTCAGTGACTAGTGGAGTTCTGCAGGGATCTGTTCTGGGACTCCTACTCTGTGATTTTTATAAATGACCTGGACAAAGAAGAAGAGAGATGGGTCAGTAAGTTTGCAAATGACATGAAGGTCGGAGGTATTGGGGAGGAGTCATGTGATGGAGTAGTGGCCGGTCAGGGAATTCCAGCCCTCTCCCGAAAAGTTAAACAAAACACACAAAGCACAAAGGTACAAGCTTAAAATTTATAATAAAGTAAAAATAAAGGTGAGAAGAAAATGGCAGCGAAGAGAGAAAAGTCGAAAACAACAGGAAGAAAAGAGGAAGAAAGAATGTCGGAAGAAGAAGGTGAAGGCCTTACCTGTCCGAAGAGGCCCGCCACGGAGAGAGAAGCCCGCTCCCACAGGTCAGTGGAGGTCCCAGGCTCGGGACTACAAAAATGGCTCGCAGAGCCAAGTAAAAGCGCGATGCGCATGAAAAAACCCACTGACGGGAGGGGGGAACAGCTGCGGAGTCGATCTCCACACCTGAGAGAGACACCTGCAGCACAGCAGCAGGTGCAGAACACAGACAATAAGGACAACAAGAAAGAAGAGGGTGAAAAGAAAACAAGGAAACAACAGATGGTCAATCCAGAGGAAGAAGAAGAAGAAGAACAGAAAGAAGTGGAAGAAGAAGAGAAAGGCAAGACAATGGATGTAGCTTTTCTTAAAGAATATATGGAATCAGTGAAAGAATGGCAATTACAAGAATTTAATGAGATAAAAAGAAGAATTAAGAGTGCAGAAGAAAAAATGAATAAAATAGAAATGGTCATGTCAGAGATAGGAAAAAGAGTGGATAATGTGGAAGAACGAGAAATAATTGTAGAAATGGAAGTAGAGGAATTAAAAGAGAAATTAGAAGAATCTAATAAAAAAGTTAAAGAGGAACATGAGCTGTTAGCTCAGAAGATAGATATAATAGAAAACTATAATAGAAGAAATAATATAAAGATAGTGGGCCTTAAGGAAGATGAAGAAGGCAAGAATATGAGAGAATTTATAAAAGATTGGATCCCCAGGGTCCTAGGAAGACCAGAATTACAGGAAGAAATGGAAATAGAGAGGGCACATAGAACATTAGCCCCGAAACCACAACCGCAGCAAAAACCAAGATCCATTTTAGTAAAATTCTTAAGATATACAACAAGAGAAAATATATTGGAGAAAGCAATGAAGAAAGTAAGAGAAGACAAAAAGCCACTGGAATATAAAGGTCAAAAAATTTTTTTCTATCCAGACATAAGTTTTGAACTCCTGAAGAAGAGGAAGGAGTTCAATACAGCAAAAACGATCTTATGGAAAAAAGGATATAAATTTATGTTAAAGTACCCAGCGGTACTTAAAATAGTTATTCCAGGGCAACAAAACAGACTATTCTCGGATCCAGAGGAAGCAAGAAAATTTGCAGAACAACTTCAAAACAGGCAGAGAGATGAAGACATGTAATGAGAGTAAAAATGACCACAATCTATATGTATGTGTGTAAAGGGGTATTTGTGTGTATATATATATATAGTGTACATACATGAATGTATCCGTATTTAGAGGAAAATATATAGAGTATAGACAAGTATTAATAAGGGAGGGAAAGGGAATAGAAGGAATAAGGAGGGAATTAAAAGAGTGACCTTTGTTACATATGAAAATTGAAATCTTTTCTGGGGGGGCTGGGTGGGGAGGAGTTACGGTCACTGCGAAATCAGTTGACGTTTGCGAGTGAATTCGCAAATCCAAATGGAGAGGGGAGATGTGGTTGCCCGACAAGGGATAAAGGGCAACTCAGGAGGGGGAGGGGAGAATGGGGTTAAAGAAGTTTTAAATAGGAGAATAAGGAAAATGTTTGATGTTTTAGAAATGTTGTCTTATAAAGTGTTCAAAACAAGAAAGCAGAAATGGATAAGAAGGAAAGGTGATGATGGAGAAACGGAAAGGGAAGATAAACAAAGTATGAAATGGCTACGCGGAACTATGACTTTAAATACTAACGGAATACATAACCAAATCAAAAGGAAGAAACTGCTAAATTTACTGAAAAAAGAAAAAATTGATACAGCATTTGTGCAAGAAACACATTTAACTGAATTGGAGCACAAGAAATTAAAGAGAGATTGGGTAGGACATGTAACAGCAGCGTCGTATAATTCAAAAGCAAGAGGAGTAGCTATATTAATTAGTAAAAATGTGCCAATTAAAATAGAAGAGGAAATAATAGATCCAGCAGGGAGATATGTAATGATAAAATGTCAGATATATTCAGAGTTTTGGAATCTACTCAATGTATATTCACCTAACGAAGAAGATCAAAAGTTTATGCAAGATATTTTTTGAAGATAGCAGATACGCAAGGGAACATATTAATAGGAGGGGATTTCAACCTGAATTTGGATTCAAATATGGACAAAACTGGGAAAAAAATTAACAGAAAGAACAAAGTAACTAAATTTATAATTAAATCGATGGAAGAAATGCAACTTTTGGATATATGGAGGAAACAACACCCAAATGAAAAGGAATATTCATATTACTCGGGTAGACATAAAACATACTCAAGAATAGACCTATTTTTGTTATCAGCTCATATGCAAGATAGAGTAAGAAAAACAGAATATAAAGCTAGAATATTATCGGACCATACACCCTTGATATTGACAATAGAGTTAGATCACATCCCTCCAAGAATGTATAGATGGAGATTAAACCCCATGTTACTTAAAAGGCAGGATTTTAGAGAATTCATTGAAAGACAAATTAAAATATATTTTGAAATAAATACGGAATCAGTGAAAGATAAGTTTATACTATGGGATGCAATGAAAGCGTTCATTAGAGGGCAAATAATAAGTTATGTAACCAAGATGAAGAAGGACTATAATCAGGAAACAGAGCAGTTGGAAAGGGAAATAGTAAATATAGAAAAAGAATTAGCAATGAAGGAAGATACAACTAAAAGAAGAGAATTGGCAGATAAAAAAATAAAATATGAAACACTGCAAACATTTAAGGTGGAGAAGAACATAATGAAGACAAAACAGAAATATTATGAACTAGGGGAAAAAACGCATAAAATTCTAGCATGGCAGCTTAAGACAGAACAAGCTAAGAAAATGGTATTGGCATCAAGGAAAAAAGACAAACAAATTACATATAATCCAACGGAGATCAAGGAAAACTTTAGAGAATTCTATGAACAATTATACCAAACTGAAAACGAAGGGAAAGAAGGGATAATAGATGAATTTTTAACTAAAATTGAACTACCAAAATTACAAATAGAGGAAGAAAATAAATTAACAGAACCATTTGAAATAGTAGAAATACAAGAGATAATAAAAAAATTACCAAATAATAAAACACCAGGAGAGGATGGATTCCCAAAAGAATTCTATAAACATTTAAAGATTTATTAATTCCTCCCCTCCTGGAAGTAATCAACCAGATTGATAAAACACAAAGCTTACCAGATTCATGTAAAACAGCAATAATTACAGTAATACTAAAGCAAGGGAAAGATCCGCTCGCACCAGCGTCATATAGACCAACATCATTACTTAACACAGATTATAAGATAATAGCTAAACTATTAGCAAACAGATTAGCAGAGTATGTACCGAAAATGGTAAATCTAGACCAAACTGGATTTATTAAAAAAAGACGCACAACAGACAATATTTGTAAATTTATTAACTTAATTCATGCAGTAGAAGGGAGTAAAGCGCCAACAGTAGCAGTTGCTTTAGACACAGAGAAGGCCTTTGACAGAGTAGAATGGAATTATTTATTCAAAGTATTGCAAAAATTCAGTTTACCAGAGAAGTATATTAATTGGATTAAAGCATTATATAAGGGACCATTGGCGAAAGTGACAGTAAATGGACATGTATCAAAACAATTTAACTTAAGCAGGTCAACACGACAGGGATGCCCACTATCACCTTTATTGTTTGCGTTAGCTATAGAACCACTAGCAGAATTGATAAGAACAGAAAATAATATAAAAGGAATAAAAATAAAAGACAAGGAATATAAAATCAGTTTATTTGCGGATGATGTTATAGTATACTTAACAGAACCAGAACCTTCAATAAAAGAATTATATAGGAAATTGAAGGAATATGGAGAAGTGTCGGGTTACAAGATTAACGTAAATAAAAGTGAAGCAATGCCAATGAATAATGTGGATTTCTCAAAAATTAAGAAGGAATCACCATTCAGATGGCAAATGCAAGCAATAAGATACCTAGGTATACAAATAAATAAAAATCTCGGCCATCTATATAAACTCAATTATTATCCACTAATGAAAAAATTACAGGACGATTTAGAGCATTGGAAAGATTTACCATTAACACTAATAGGAAGGATAAACTGTATTAAAATGAACATTTTCCCAAGGATATTATACCTATTTCAGGCATTGCCAATACACTTGACAGAGAAATTCTTCAAGGAGTTAAAGAAAATAATAAGGAAATTTTTATGGAAAGGGGGGAAACCGAGGATAGCACTAGATAAATTAACAGAATGGTATAAACAAGGAAGCTTACAACTGCCAAACTTTAAAAATTATTATAGAGCCGCACAATTAAGATACCTATCAGATTTTTATCAAACAAGGGAAAAGCCAGATTGGACTAGATTAGAACTAGATAAAATAGGGGAAAAGATACCTGAACACATATTATATAAATGGGATGAAAAATTGGTACAACGTAGGAGTTCTCCAGTATTACATCATCTACTCAATATTTGGAAAAAGATTCATGTAGAAAGGAATAAAACAAATTATCAATTACCAAAACTAATATTGACTCAAAATAAGTTACTCCCTTTTACAATAGATAACCTTTCCTTTAGAGAATGGGAGAAAAAAGGGATCAAAAGAATAGAAAATTGTTTTTCAGGAAATAGATTATTATCCTTTGAACAAATGAAAGATAAATACAATATAACTCAAGATACAGTGCTGGCATATTACCAATTGAGATCTACTTGAAGGACAAATTAGGAAGCAGTCTGAGGTTACCAGAGGGAAGTAACTTTGAATATGTGATTACAGATACAATGATAATCAAAAGATTTATAACAAATATGTATATTAAACTGCAAGAAAAGGAGAATGAGGAAACAAATGGTAAAACTAAACAAAAATGGGAACAAGGTTTAAATATAAAGATAAAAAGGGAAACAAGGGAGAAGTTATGTTCTGGAACGATGAGAAATACAATAAATACGAGGTTATGTATGATACAATATAACTGGATACACAGGCTATACATTACACCTCAAAAGTTAAATAAATGGGACCCAACAGTATCTGACAGATGTGTTCGATGTAAAAAAGAAATGGGAACAACAATTCATGCAATCTGGACATGTGAGAAAGTAGAAAAATTTTGGGAAGATCTAAACCAAATATTAAATAAAATTACAGAAAACAATATACCAAAAAATCCAGAGATCTTCCTCCTAAGTAACATAAAAAACAAAGAATTTGGAATTGATTTGGATGGTGCTCAAAAAAGATTTGTTAAGATAGCTCTAGCCGTAGCAAAAAAATGTATTATGTCAACCTGGAAATTGGAAGATAATTTGAAAATACAAAAATGGTATATAGAAATGAATAAATGTATTCCATTAGAAAAAATAACATATAGTTTAAGAAATAATATTGAAATATTTGAACAAATGTGGGAGCCTTACATGAAACACAATAGAGAAAACCTACCGGGGACATTCACTACCTAAATTAACGAAAGGAGAAGGAAATGAAAAGAATTGACTCAGTGGAATTTCTTGTTTATTTTTATTGAATGACAACATTGTTTGACTGGTTTAATGTATCTTAGATTTTGTACTTTAAATGGATGGGGGGGGAGGTAGGGACGGTGGGATGGGAGGAGGGAGGGGGCGGAGAAAATGGCACTGTATATATTTGAAAAGGAAAATGTATGTATCATGGTCAATGTGGTTTATGGTGTGAAAAATAAAAAATTTTTAAAAAAAGGTCGGAGGTATTTTGGGTAGGGTAAAAGGTTCTCGTAGGTTATAACAGGTTGTGGACAGGATGCAGAAAAGTGGCAGATGGAGTTCAATCCGGATAAGTGTAAAGTGATGCATTTTGGAAGGTCATACCTGAAGGCAGAGTACATAGCTAATTGCAGGATTCTTAACAGTGTGGAAGAACAGAGAGACCTTGGGATCCAAATCCATAGATTTCTCAAGGTTGCCGCTAGGTTAATAGAATAGTTAAGAGACTTAGGGTGTGCTGGCCTTCATTAGTCGGGGTATTGTTTTCATGAGTCATGAGGTAATGTTGTTGCTCTATGAAATTCTGGTGAGACCACACTTGGAATATTGTGTTCAGTTCTGGTTGCCTCATTACAGGAAGAACGTGGAAGCTTTGGAAAGGGTGCAGAGGGGATTTACCGTGATGTTGCCTGGTTTGGAGAATGTGTCTTTATGTGGGTTTTCTCTTTGGAGTGAAAAAGGATGAGAGGTGACTTAATAGACAAGATTTTGAGAAGTATAGATACGGTAGACAGCCAGCACCTTTTTCCCAGGGCGAGAGTAGCAAACACCAGAGGACATCTGTACAAGGTGAGGGAAGACATCAGGGGTACGTTTTTTTTTACACAGAGCAATGGGTAACTGGGTGGTGGTGGAGGCTGGTACAATATGGACATTTAAAAGACTTTTAGACACATGGATGCAAGAAAAATAGAGGGTTATAGGTGTGAGGAAGGGAAGGATTAGTTTGTTGAGTAGGTTTTTATAGGTCAGCATAACATTGTGGAGCAAAGGGCCTGTATTGTATGCAATATGGATCATTTGTAAGCAGTGAAATTTTAGCACAATTTGGGCATTATATTTGGTGGAATCATCATGGACCAAAGGGCTGTTCATGTACTGTACTATGAAAGTGAAACTCTGTAGAGTGTCCCACAGTTTTGGAGCAGACCATGCTATTGACATTATTGCCTTGGAGAAGCAGAACCTTTTGTGGACATATTCCCTCCAACCTCCTCCTTCCTGCTGACCATGAATCTCTGCGCCCCCCACATCTCCCCTAACAAAATCAGTCATCCATCGGAGTATAACCCCTACATTTGAGTGGACCTTCTTGGTGCTTGTGGTGAAGCAGCTTAGGGTGAAACTGAAAGGGTTCTCCTGCGAACATTTCCAACATGTGAACAACTGCCCTGCTCTGGCTCGGCAAAGCTAATGAAATGTTGAAGAACATCATAGATACTGTAAATGCTGGAAATACTGAACAGGAAGTGTCTTTTGAGTGATCTCTTTCCACTTCCTTAAATGCTGCCTGCCCCATTGAGTGTTTGCAGCGGTTTCTGATTTTGCAGTAGAACATTGAGCTATGCAGGGCCAAAACAGTGTACGAGGGATAGGGAGAATGTTGGGATGCAACTCTGGAGTCCCAGTCAGATCTCATTTTAAATAAAATGCTGAGGGTTAACATAAAAGGAGTGTTTCATGGTTCTGGGCCAAAACTCACTGGAGTTTGAAATGATGAGGGGGAATGTTGGCATTCGCATGAAGAGGAGTAGAATATAAGAGCAGTGATGTGATGTTGAGGCTTGTGAACAGTCAGGCTCCTCATTTAAGAAAGGATGTGCTGGCATTGGAGAGGGTTTCAGGGGAGGTTCACAAGGATGATTCTGGGAATGAAAAGATCATCATATAAGGAGCGTTTGACAGCTTTTGGCCTGTACTCATTGGAATTCAAGAGAATGGGGGGGGGGGGATTGTCATTGAAACATTTTGAATATTGAAAGGCATGGATAGAATCAATGTAGAAAGGATGTTTCCCATGGTGGGAGGGTCTAGGACAAGACAAGAGAGCATAAACTTCAGGATAAGAACAGAGATGCAGAGGAATTTCTTTTGCTGGAGGGTGGTGTATCTGGAATTTGTTGCCACAGGTGGTTGTGGAGGCCAAGTCATAACACAGATTTATTGGTTCCAGGGCATCAAAGGTTGTTGGGTTGGGTGGGTGGGGGGTGGGGGGGGGGGTGAGGGAGGCCAGGCAGTGGGGCTGAGTGGAAAACTGGATCAGCTCATGATTAAATAGTGGGGCAGGCTCGATGGGCTGAATAGCCTGTTTCTGCCCCTTTGTCTAACGGAAATGGAATCTGATTGAAACCTACTGAATATTGAAAGGACTGAACAGAGTGGACATTGAGAAGATGTTCCTAGAGCCAGAGGGCACAGCCTAAAAAATAAAAGGATATCCCTTTAGAACGGAGATGAGGAGAAATTTCTTCAGCCAGAGGTTGGTGAACTTGGAATTTGTTGCCGCAGATGGCCATAGAAGCCAAGTTATTGAATATATTTCAATCAGAGCTTAATAGGTTCTTCTTATTAAGGATGTCCAAGGTCGTGGCAGGAGAAGGGGGTTGAGAGGAAAAATACATCAGTGATGATTTGAATGGCAGAGCAGACATGATGGGCCAAATGGCCTAATTCGGCTCTGCTCTGGTCACAGGGTATTTAAATACTGGATTGAAGTAATGTCGTAAGCATTGCAGGATGAGATTTACAGATGAATAAAGAAAAGTGTTTCAGTGTAAGAGAAGAAATGGAAGAAAATCTAGAGCATTGTATCTGGCAGCTGAAAGCAAGGTGGTCCATTTGAAATCAAATGAACAAGAGACCAGAACTAGAGAGACAAATTTTGAGGGAAGAGAGGCCAGGGAGCAGAGACAGCACTCCTCCTCAGGGTCCTGCTGTCTGGAGCTGATCTGGATGGCTCCATACAGATTTTAAACGGCCATTTAAAAGAGGCAACAATTTTACAAAACCTGCAACCATGGAGGTTTGTACACAAGATGGCAGTGCCTGTGCTGAGCAGCATTCCATGAGGGATTGCAGATGCCAGGGAACAGCTGACCAGCGCAGGGCACTAGAAGCAGAAAGAGTATCCTCTTCTCTCTTCCCTCCCCCCCCCAGTTAAGGAGGGGCAGCAAGAGAGACGACCTCAAAGAAGATGACCACAGCGCAGGGCTCAGATGCTGAAGAACCCACACAGACTGTGGGAGGTTGGCGACCTTTGGTTGAAGGACCCACACAGGCTGTGGGCTGCTGTAGAGTGGCTCATGTGAATCAGGTATTGGAACTGGGATTCGAGAGGGTGCTGAGGGGAAGAAGGACTCCTGAATGGCCTCGGGCATTGAAGGCTTCCTGATTGTATCAGAATTTTGATCTTGCTCAGGTTGCTGGAGTCTGTGAGGCTGCGGGAGTGCTGGAGGTAAATCCACGGACTCTCAGTGACTGAAAGGACCAAGTGTCTTTTGCTTCTCTTCCTTTATTAGGAATGTCAGGCAATGCTTATGGCAACACTTTGTTTGACTTAGAGCAGACAAAAGTTGAAGTATATCATGGATATTACATTTTATGTATTATTATGTAATAATAAAAGGAGCCCTGAACCTTTGCGATGCAGATAAATTGCAGTTAACAGTTGATGAAATCTTCATGGGACAAGGGCCAAATGTTTGATTACAACCAGCTTAATAGTTGTTCATCCTTGTCAACTGTAATCTCCTGCTGTTGCTAGGATTGCACTGCTGGGAAGCAACGTTCCTATTTGTCCTTTTATTTGTAGATCACTGCAGACACAATCCTGCTGCTGGAAATGTAATTTCCTTGCAGAAGATCCTGCTTGGTGAGGATGTTGAACTTGAAATGGCAAAGGTGAGCTTAAGGACAGAACCAGAAGTAGTGGTCAAGGCCACTGTATATTGTTTGAAAGATATGTTTAACATGTCTGTTAATTTAGATGATTGCTTCTGCATGAATACCTTTCTGCATTTTCTTTGCGGATGTGGGCATCGCTAGTTAGGCTGTAATTTTTTTTCCCCCATTGTCCTTGGTTGCTGGGGCATTTCCAAGGGCATTTAGTCACATCTAGACCAGTTTGGGAAAGAATGCAGGTATCCTTCCCAAGACTCGGGTGAACCAGTGTGGTCTTGCAATGATCTGTTGGAATTGTTTCCCATTGTGGAGACCATGCCAGAGTACTGGAAACGGGATCAAAAGAGAAGTGCTGGTGCAGATCTGGGAGGAGCAGAGACTTGGTTTTTTATTGATGCTCTGTAGGATCCTACTGCCTGGTCATCCTACCTGCAGATTTAAACTGCATGAAAAACTAATCTGCTGGTGGTTTTTTATATCCGGAATAATTTACTAGTTTCATTTATGAGACACTGTTCACCAATCTCACAGCCTCTGGGAAGAAGCTATTTCCCAGCCTGGAATTCCCAATTTTGATATACCTATACTTCCTGATGGTGTGATGGATGGAAGGGATCCTCATTAATTCTTTGAGCCCTATTTAAGCAATGCTCCTGGTGAACATTGTCAATAGAGGAGAGGAAGACTGACTCCAGTGATTATCTCGGCAGTTTTAATGATCTTCTGCATTGATTCTGGTTGTACAGCTGTAGAGGCTGCGAGAGCACTGGAGGCGAATCTCAGTAACGTTGAAAGGACTCTCTTTTGCCTCACTTTCTCCTATTGTTAGAGGTGCCAGGCAATGATCATGTCAACTCTTTGTTCACCTTATGGCAGATAAAAGTTGAAGTATATCATGTATATTACATTTTTAATGTATTATTACGTGTCAAAAAATAAAAGGAACCTTTGAACCTTCTGGTCCGATGGTTTGCAGCTATCTATCATACCACTCAAGAATGCAGTCAGACAGGACACTCTCAAGTGTGCTTCTGTAAGATGGGGGCCGGTACCTTGTTCCAATGTTGCTCCTTCTCTTTGTGAACATTTTTAAAGCTTTTAAGGTTTTTTTTTACTTTTAGGACAAACAAAATGATATATCTGATCCAAGTGTAAATGCAGAGCTATTCAGTCACGCAATCAATTGTGTAATACATAATTTAGTCTTTCAATCCCAATCACTATTCGTCATGCTCACTCCCTCTGTCCTCACTGACCACCAGGGTGGAGTTATCACTCCCTCTGTCCTCACTGACCACCAGGGTGGAGTTATCACTCCCTCTGTCTTCACTGTCAACCAGGAGTTATCACTCTCACTGGCCACTGGGGTGGAGTTGCCACTCTCCCTGTCCTCACTGACAACCAGGAGTTGCCACTCTCCCTGTCCTCACTGCCCATCAGGAGTTATTACTCTCCCAGTCCTCACTGCCCACTGGGGTGGAATTATCACTCCCTCTGTCCTCACTGACCACAGGGGCGGGGATAACACACTCTCTGTCTTCACTGACCACTGGGGTGGGGTTATCCCTGGCTTCATGTGGGGGGGTGGTATACTCCTTCTATTCCACTGGGGTGGGGTTATCCCTGGCTTCGTAAGGGGGGTGGTATACTCCTTCTATTCCACTGGGGTGGGGTTATCCCTGGCTTCGTAAAGGGGGTGGTATACTCCTTCTATTCCACTGGGGTGGGGTTATCCCTGGCATCGTAAAAGGGGTGGTATACTCCTTCTATTCCACTGGGGTGGGGTTATCCCTGGCTTCGTAAAGGGGGTGGTATACTCCTTCTATTCCACTGGGGTGGGGTTATCCCTGGCTTCGTAAAGGGGGTGGTATACTCCTTCTATTCCACTGGGGTGGGGTTATCCCTGGCTTCATGTGGGGGGTGGTATACTCCTTCTATTCCACTGGGGTGGGGTTATCCCTGGCTTCATGTGGGGGGTGGTATACTCCTTCTATTCCACTGGGGTGGGGTTATCCCTGGCTTCGTAAGGGGGGTGGTATACTCCTTCTATTCCACTGGGGTGGGGTTATCCCTGGCTTCGTAAAGGGGGTGGTATACTCCTTCTATTCCACTGGGGTGGGGTTATCCCTGGCTTCGTAAAGGGGGTGGTATACTCCTTCTACTCCACTGGGGTGGGGTTATCCCTGGCTTTGTAAGGGGGGTGGTATACTCCTTCTATTCCACTGGGGTGGGGTTATCCCTGGCTTCGTAAAGGGGGTGGTATACTCCTTCTATTCCACTGGGGTGGGGTTATCCCTGGCTTCATGTGGGGGGTGGTATACTCCTTCTATTCCACTGGGGTGGGGTTATCCCTGGCTTCGTAAGGGGGGTGGTATACTCCTTCTGTTGCTCCAGAAAGTTGTCTTGCCTTGACCATTCAGAGGAAAGGTGAGTGAAGGTTCCATTATGGACACGTAATACTACATTTAGAATGTAACATACATGAAATTCTTTAACTTTGTCTACCGAAAGGAAGACAGAGAGTCCCCAGTTTGTCCAACACCCCTCACAAAAATGAAGCCCCAGCGAGGAACAAACTCGTGACCCCTGATTTACAAGATCAGTACTCTAACCACTGAGCTATCGAGGCCACTGCCATCTTTTTTCAAAGGATCATTGGTAGAAAAGTTGAATTTTAAGTGAGCTCCAGCTTATTTCTTTCTCACTTTGCATTCATTATAACTCCATGGACCATACTTAAATTTATTAATGCTGTTCTTGCCAACCTAGTTTGTGGATTGGAATTTCCACCAGTCAGCTATCCCATGATTCTTAGCTCCCCATTCTGCTTGGCCTCACTGAGGTTGCCACAGATCAGGGCAGGCACTAGAACAGGAGAACACCTCCTCTGAGAAGCTGCTGCAGAGGAGAAAGGCACAGCAGCAGTGCAGCGTGAGGTTAGGAAACTGAATTCCTCACACCCAATCCCAGGCTGCTGGTGACTGGTTTTGAAAACCTGAAATTGGCACCTGGCTTCATGATGGTTCCAATGGTGAGCAGAGCTCCCAGTGGGCTTTGAGTGCTTATGGCTTCCTAATTGTTTGGAGGATTTTGGAGCAGGAGGCTGCAGAGGGTGACTTCAATGTCTGGAGCTGAGGACAGGAGAACATGTGATAATGGAGGTTACAAGATTGCAGGAGATGGGGCATCTGAGGATCCACAGACATTCAGTCTCTGAGGGGACTCTTGCTACTCATCTTGCTTGGGGCATTGGACTAGCAGCGGCGCTCTATGTGCCTTTACAGGACAAACAAAGGACAACTTATTGTGTGCATGTTACCATAAATGGGATCTTGAATCTTATGCATATATTACTGGAAGAAACTAGCAGGTCAAGCACCATCAGTGTGGAATTGGTGAAGGCTTCTGATCTGAAACGGTGACTCCCCCCCCCCCCCCAGTAATATTGCTCAATCCACCGAAATCCTCCAGCAGCTTGGATTTTACTCCAGATTCCAATATCATCAGTCACTTTCATCTAAAAATAGAATTAACTGCGCACTTGAGAGAGGTTAATTCCAGTGGACTGGGGCAAAATGGATTGTTTCACTTGGGACCATAAGAGGCTTAAGGCAAATGGTCTCCTCTTCTGGCATAATGCTATGAATTCATATTTCTTAAAATTTCTTTGTCATTCTGGTGAGATTCAAATATGCCTCCAAATCGATCATCCAGGCCTCTGGGTCCCAGAAGGTTAATTATTATTTGTCTTACCTCAGTGGACCAAAGGAATTGTACAGGCAGGAGGCAGGATGATGATGCTGGACACTTTCCTTCTGATTTATTGGATAATGAAATGGTGTTGAATTTGCAAAATTAATCTCATGGTGTCATTTGATTCTTGTGTGTGTCCTGCGTGAGTGACCTTGTGTAACTTTTGATCATCGCCTCTTTCCCTTCCTGTTTGCTTTTTGTAGGTGGCTGCCCTCCTCCTCCACTTCCATACCATGGTCAAACAAAACCCACGCGAGTTTGAGGACCTTGAAGTTGAAACCCAGGTAAACAAAATAAATGGCACTTGTCCCAGTAGGGGGTGATACATTCAACACTCCCTTTGTTTCTCTGAAGAAGTGGTGGTAGTCATCTTGTTGGTCCCCATATCCCAATACTGAGGCTGCTTCTCCTTTTGAGGAAGTGGTCATCGTTGGAGTGGTCTGAGTCAGAGTGGAGAGGCTTTGGAGAAAACAGGTAAGAGGTGAGGGTTATAGTGTGGGTAAGTGAATTGTGTATTAATTATTAAACTGTTTACAGACTAGGCAGTATGTCTGTAGGGCTGATGGTCTGTGGTGAGTGTCAGATGTGGGGTCCCTGGGAGCTCCCCGATGCCTACATCTGCACCAGGTGCACTGTGTTAAGGAACTGGAACTGCAGCTTGATGACTTGCAGTTCATTAGAGAGAGTGAAATGATAATAGACTGGAGCTACAGGGAGTTAGTAAAGAACACCTCTGTGGCCATCCCCCTCAGCGACTGGTATATCATCCTGGATAAAGGAACCTACCTGGATGGTATGTTGCCTCCCAGGTGCCATTCTGCGGGCCTGATAAAGGAACCTACCTGGATGATGTGTTGCCTCCCAGGTGCCATTCTGTGGGCCTGATAAAGGAACCTACCTGGATGGTGCGTTGCCTCCCGGGTGCCATTCTGCGTCCTGATAAAGGAACCTACCTGGATGGTGTGTTTGCCTCCCAGGTGTCATAGTACAGGATGTCTCTAATCGGGTCCAAAACAATTCTGAGGAGAGAGGGGGAACAGCTAGAAACTTTCTAAAAAATATTTTATTTTTTGTTTTCAAACACATATCACTTATACATTATTTACATATATATATATACCAAAATAATCTTTATACCACTTACAAAAAAATTTATAGACTTCTTCTTTCTTTTTTATAAAAATATAAAAAGTACAATTTACATACATATGTATAACAAGCCAATATAAAAATTCCAAAACAATTCCAGCCCCCTGCCGTTACCCCCTTTCCCCTTCCCCTTAACTTAAACAAGATAAAAGGATACAGAGTGTTTGTCCACCACTGAGGCTCGCAGACTATTTGACTAGTAAAAATAATAGTATAAAGTTGAGGACCGATCACGTATTTACAGCAGCAAAATTACACTTGTGCACTAACAATAAAGTTCATATACGGTTGCCAAGTCTTCAGGAATGTATCGTGTTTGTTTCTTAAATTATAAGTAATCTTTTCCAAAGGAGTACAACTGTCCATTTCTGATACCCATCTCATCAGAGAAATCGGTGTATCTGATTTCCTCATGATGGCAACACATTTCCTATTTATTGCCAATGTAATCATAGGAAATGAGATTTGGAATCAGTTAAATGATTACTGATGTCTATAAAATTCCCCAAAAAATATAATTCTGGATTGCCAGGGAAGTTGACTCCTGTAATCTTAGATAACACTTCTAACTCTTCCTGCCAGAAAACATTTACTTTCACCAAATGGAATGAAGAAATGTTCCTTCTTCTATTCCACATTGGAAACATCTGTCAGCTATTTCAGATTTTGTACATTCTTGGAGGAGTCAAATATAATTGGAGGGGGGTGAGTGATAAGGATTAGCTCATGATTAAATGGCAGTGCAGACCTGATGGGCTGATTGGCCTACTTCTGCTTTTATATTTTGTGATCATCCTGGGTAAGGAGTTTGGGGATCTTGAGGAAATTTGGTGATAGTGGGTCTTGGAGAATGATGGACATCCTTGATCAAAATCTTTATGGCTGGCAACCCAATCCTTGATGTTGTGGGAATCTGGTCATTGGCTGGCATGGTTAGCTGGATTGTACTCAGAGTTGTGAAGGGCAAAACAGCTTCCTATTTTGGAAGGGAATGAGAAAAATAAGTTTTGGTTGTTCCCTCTGCTGCCCACTGTATCAGTGTGGATTTTGTGCCCAAATCTCTGAGAGCTAGGAACCTGCGGTCTTTTCATGTAGATGCCATTGTTGGGTTGTGCTGACAACAAAAGACAGCTACTCAGTTTACTGGAGTTGGGTAAACTCTGGTGACAGAAGCATAGTAGCTGAGAGATTGGCACAGCTGACAAGTCAAATGTGTCGTGGGGTCAGTAAAGCTTGTGCCACACTCTCCCCCAGAAAAAAAAATTGGAGGGAAAAGGATTTCACAACCAAAATATTTCCTGTTATGGACGATGTGCTGAAGCTTGAGTCTTCCAAAGGTTTGTTTGAAATGGATCACGAGACACTGTAGATCAGTGGTTCTCAACCTTTTTCTTTCCACTTACATCCCACTTTAAGTATTCCCTATGCCATAGGTGATCTGTGATTAGTAAAGGATTGCTTAATATGTGTTTGGTATATGGGTGGAGAGGAAAAATTTGAAAACCACTGTTTTAATTGTACCTAATTGACTAGCTTTATGAAAGGTTTCAGAACTCCAAAAGAAATGGCCCAATGATCATTTTTCTCCAGCAAAATACTTCAGTAAAAATTGGGTCTAGAGCAGTGATTCTCCACCTTCCCTTCCCACTCACACCCCACCTTAAGCAATCCCTTACTATCACAGAGCACCGATGGCAGAGGGATGACTTAAAGTGGGATGTGAGTGGAAAGAAAAAGGTTGAGAACCACTGTTGTAGATGCTGGAATCTGGAGCAAAATAAACACTACTGGAGGAACTCTGGGCCAGGCAGCATCTGGGCAAAGGGACAATTGATGTTTTGGGTTGAGACCCTCCGTCAGCACTGATTGAGGCTGGGGCTATCAAGTAATTGGTGGAACCAGGTGAGGAGGGAGATGAGAAGATGATTGGGAAATGAACTGGAAAGGGTGGAGTCAGGAGACTATGACTGGTGGTTGATCAGAAGAGACAGATAAGAGAAAAAGAACAGAAGAATCCAAATAGGGATAGGCAAAGGTAGAGACATGTGGAACAAGATGAGGGAGGAATGATGGGCAGATGGAACTAGTTGGGATAGTGGGGTGGAGAGCTAAAAGGTGTAGTGAGAGGGTAATAGACAGGTGGAGCCAGGATGGAGGGAAATGGGAGTGAGAGAAACTATCCATTTGCCTACATAAATCTAATTTTTCGTTTATTCATGGGATGGATATTTTTTCACTTATTCAGATCTTGGATGGTTTATCTGATGTCTTGCTTTGTGCTCCCTCATGTTCAGTTATAGACCCTGGTTTATAGCATTTGAACATTTATTTGTACTTCCTTTTTTTCCCCCACCCTCACCCCCCCCATCCACCCCAATTCCCAGGGTGAGCTTGTGAGGATTCTTCGCTATGTGCTTGACAATGAAGAGGAAATTCATCTGGATAATAACTTGGCCACATTTTTGCAGAGTCGAGGTAACTAAATATATTTGTTAGTTTGTTTTTTTGTCATATGTATGGGAAATCTAGTGATAGAGCTTGTTTAGCAACTAGACCAGTACTCATCTCAGGTAAATAAGACCTGGTACAAGAGTACAGGTGTGCAAAGTTACAGAGAGAACAGTTGGTACAGAGTAAAGATAACATCATTTAATCTTTTGGAGTTCATTCAGTATTCTGATAATAGCGATAAAGAAACTTTGATCTGTTGGTGCAAGATTTCGCTTTTGTGAATCTTCTTCCTGATGGGAAGGGGGTGAAGAGGGTTTAGGTGGGATGTGATGCCTTTCTACATGTTGACTGTTTTCCCCAAGGCACTGGAAGTTGTAGACTGAGTTGTTGGAGGGGAGAGTGCAGAGAGGGTTCACGAGAATGTTGACAGGATTTCAAGGTTTGAGTTACAGGGAAAGGTTGTGCAGACTGGGGCTTTTTTCTCTGGAACGTAGAAGATTGAGAGGGGACTTGATAGAGGTGTTTAAGATTTTAAAAGGGACAGACAGAGTAAACGTGGATAGGCTTTTTCAATTAAGAGCAGGGGAGATTCAAACTAGAGGGCATGGTTTAAGATTGAAGGGGGAAAATTATAAGGGAAACATGAGGGGAAATTTCTTTACGCAAAGGGTGGTAGGGATGTGGAATGAGCTTCCGACAGACGTGGTCGAGGCGGGATCATTGGTTACATTTAAGGAAAGACTGGATAGTTACATGGATAGGAGGGGACTAGAGGGGTATGGACCGGGTGCTGGTCAGTGGGACTAGGAGGGTGGGGATTTGTTACGGCATGGACTAGTAGGGCCGAACTGGCCTGTTCTGTGCTGTAAGTGGTTATATGGTTATATGGGGTGGGTGTGATGGCCTTAGCCACAATTTCCATCCTTTGCAGTTGCCTGAGGTCTTGGGTGGAGCAGTTTCTGACCCATACAGTGATGCATCCTGGTAGACATGCCAAATTTCCGTAGTCTTCAGAGGATGTAGAGGTGCAGTGCACTTTTTTTGCCATTGTAATGACATGGACCAGGACAGGTCACTGTAGATGTTTGCCCCTGGGAACTTAAACCTGTTGGCTATCTCCATCTCCGTACCATTGATGTGGACCAGGGAGTGAGCTCCACCTCTCCCCTGGAAGTCCATAACCATGTCCTTGGTCTTGTTGACATGGAGGGAGAGGTGTGCTGGCACCAAGCCACTAGTCCCCCATCTCCCTTCTGTGCTTAGTCACGTTGTTGTAAAAGGTCTTGCCATAGATGGAGTTAGAGTTGTGTTTGGCCATGGATGTTCAGGGAGTATGGGAGAGCACTGAGTGCACAGCCTTGTGGTGCCCTAGTATTGAGGATGTTCATGTGATCAGTATTGAGGATGAAAATAAATTTGCACAGCAATAAGTAAAATGTACATAAGGAGTTGCATTTTAAGTGCATAGGGCTTTGTAGGACATGAACAGACCCTTTGACTCATGGGTCTTATTTTGAGTCTTGCATTGAGCTTGAGGCTTTCATAGAGGAGTATTACAAATCCTGTCTACTATAAGGTCTTATCCAGCCTCTCACCCCACCACCACCAACTCTACCAATGGAAAAGACAGAGCCTGCTCTGCCATTCAACTTGATGATGGCTGATCTGGCCGTGGATTCTGCTCCACTTAGTTGTCCATTCCCCATAATTTCCCTCCATTGCAAAATTCTATCTGACTGGGTCTTAAGTATATTCAGAGGCGGCCTCTAGTGCTTCTTTGGCAGAGAATTCCGCAGATTCACTACTATGGAAGAAGCAGTTCCTGCTCATCTGTCTCAATCCATATCACTGATGTCCCCGAGTTTCAGACTCACCAATCAGTGGAAAAATTTTCCTGCCTCTTCTCTTGTCACTCCCTTTCAGAATCTTTTATGTTTCTACAAGATCCACTCTCATTCTTCTAAACTCCAGCAAGTATAGTCCCAGACAATTTAATCTTTCCTTGTAGACCAACTCCCTTCTCTGCACTGCCTCCAAAGCTAGTCTATCCTTTCTCCAGTAAGGAAACCAGAACTGCATGCAGTACTCCAGGTGTGGCCTCACAAGTATCCTGTACAGTTGCAGTAGAAGCTTTTGCTCTTAAAATCAATCCCTCTGGCAATGAAGGCCAACATTCTATTTTCCTTCTTATGGAGTCATATAGCGTGGAAACAGGCCCTTTGGCCCAAATTCCCCATACTGACTAAAATGCCCCACTGAAACTAGTACCAACTGCCTGCGTTTGGCCCATCTACCCATGATATCAGAAACCCTCTCAAATTTCTACAGAAGTGTGGTGGAAAGTGTGCTAACCTGCTGCATCACGGACTGGTATGGAAACACTAATACCCCTAAGTGTAAAGCCCTCCAAAAGGTAGTGGATACAGCCCAGGTCATCACAGGCAAAACCCTCCCTGCTATTGAGAACATCTACAGGGAAAGCTGCCGTCAGAGAGCAACAGCAATCATTAGCGACCCTCACCCAGCTGCTGCCATCAGGAAAGAAGTATCGGTGCCACAAGACTCACACCACCAGGTTCAGGAACAGCTGCTCCCCCTCCACCATCGCACTCCTCAACCACAAACTCAACCAGGGACTCGTTTAAGGACTCTTACTTGGGCACTTTATTGATTTTCTTTTTGTTCTCTGTTTTGTACAGTCAGTTTGTTTACATTCATTATTTACATTCATCTATGTTTCTGATATTTATTTTTTCCAAAACCAATAAAAAGATTGAAAAAGAAGAAACATTGAGATGTTAGATTTAGATTCCAGATTTATTGTCATTTCTAACCCCAACCCCATATGAGTGATTACTATTTAAGACAGGGGTCAACTACTAATTTCAATACTAATAGAAAAAAGAGAAAAAATTAATAACAAGCAAGAATAATTAATCTATAAATTTTGAAAATAATTGAAAAAGAACATGTGTGTGTTAGTACAGAGTCTATCACCAATGTGTATATGTACAGATGGTCATGTCGGATGACTGTGATTGGCTGAGAGTGTAGCACCACCTACTGGCAGGTCTTAAAGGATTGCTCCTAGCCAGGCCAGGTCATTCTGGACTGGTCTTTTAGTTAATAAAAGCCTTGGTTTGGATCAACAAGTCTTTGGTTCTTTCGACGCATTCTACAGAACCCCTAAGAGAAAAAAATTAATACTCGTTTTAGTAGTTGAACAACTGATTTTATCTAGAGAGAGGGATGGCATCAGATCCAATAACCAATGTGTATGTGTGGGAGGAACATCTTTCCACTGCAGCAAAATGAGCCTTCTAGCGATCAGGGAAGCAAAAGCAACTATATGGGATTGAGAGGGAGTCAAAATTAAGTCCATTCATTCTAAAAACAGTAATAAAAGGGCTTGGAGAGAGATTTATATCAAGAATTAAAGATAGTGTAGTAAATACCTCTTTCGTAGTTACAAAAAGAGGGACATAGCCAGAACCTATAACCATATAACAATTACAGTATGGTAACAGGCCATATCGGCCCTTCCAGTCAGCACCGATTTAAGTGAACTCCACTAGTTCCACCTTCTGTCCATAACCCTCCAACCCCCTCACATCCATGCACTCATCCACCTTCTCTTAAATGACAAAATTGACCCTGCTGCAACCACCTCTTCCGGAAGGTCTTTGTACTCAGCCACCTCTCTCTGAGTGAAGAAGCTTCCTCTTATGTTACTTCTAAAGTTTTGCCCCCTAACCCTTAACTTATGACCCCTCGTTCCAATCTCCCCTACCTACCCTCAAGGGGAAGAGCCTATTCACATCTACTCTATCTATTCTCCTCATAATTTTAAATACCTCTATCAAATCCCCTCTCAACCTTCTATACTCCAATTAACAAAGACCCCATCTACTCAATCTTTCTCCGTATTCTAGATACTGCAATCCAGCCAACATTTTAGTAAATCTTCCCTGTACCCTCTCTACCTTATTGATATCTTTCTTATAATTTGGAGACCATAACTGCACACAATATTCCAAATTTGGCCTTGAACAGTCTCAACATCACTTCCCACCTCCCATATTCTATGCTTTGATTTATAAAGGCCAGCCTACCAAAAGCCTTTTTTTACCACTCTATCCACATGAGATTCCACTTTCAAAGAATGATAAACTGTTATTCCAAGATCTCTCTGTTCCTCTGCATTCCTCAATGCCCGCCCCCCCCCCCCTCCCCTTCACTGCAGACGTCCTGTTTTGGTTATTCTTCCCAAAATGAAGCATTTCACATTTATCTACATTAAACTTCATCTGCCACCTTTCAGCCCACCTTTCCAAACAGTCCAAATCCTTCTGCAGGCCATGAAAACCCTCCTCATTATCCATTACTCCCCCTATTTTTGTATCGTCTGCATATTTACTCACCCAATTTACCTCCCCATCAGCCAAATCATTAATGTAAATGACGAACAACGAAGGACCTTCCTAAGTTGTAGACTTATCACATTTTTAGAATATATTGGGATAAAATTTAACTAATTGAACTTTGGAAAAATGGGCCCTAAGGATTATTTTAAATTGTAATGAGGAATGTTGAACAGAGAGAGAGGATGAATGTGCATTTTTCAAATAGACTCCCATGTATCTTTAGTAAACAGTTGTTGAGAGTCATGTTCCCAAACTTTCTTAATGTTAGATAAAGAACTATTGCTAAATCTTAAAAGTAGTTCATAAAGGGCTGAAACTAAAACTTTCAGATGAGCTCTAAAATTATAAACTTCCCAGATAAAATTAAAATTTAAGTCTTGGGGAAGCCTTCAATGTTAAGGAGTTTAAGAAACTCCTAATCTGTAAAAGTGAAAAAAATTTTGATTGGCTAATTTATATTTGGCAGATAATTGCTCAAAAGAGGCAAGATTTTGGTCTATATGTCCAAGAAAGATTTATTACCCAACCTAGACCATTGAGTATATCCAATGTCTTGAAATGAAGGTTATTTTTTTTAATTACGTAAAATTGGGCTAATTAATAAAAATCTATGATAACCAACATTTCTAAATTGGAACCAAATACACAAAGTATGTCTAACTACCAAATTATCAGTTAATTTGGAGAGTGAGAAAGGAAAATGTTCTCCAATGGATTTAATCTTGTAAGTAATCCATCTTGAGGCACCTGAATTTTCATTATATATCCAAATAATATATCTAATTATCACTGTTCAGTAATCGTCTCAAATTAAGTAATACCTAAATGTTTCTTAAATGATGCAATAGTACCTGCCTCAGCTACCTCCTCCAGCAGTTTGTTCCATGCACCCACCATCCTCTTTTTAAAAAAAATTAGTACCCCTCAGGTTCCTATTAAACTCTTTCCCCCACCTCACCTTAAACTTATGTTCTCTTTTACTAAAATATTTTATTTACTAATTTTAAACCACAATAATAATTACATTCAATTCAAAAGTTATTTCAGAAAGTTATGCATATGGTATATAAACCCCCTCCCATCCTCCTACCTCCCCACCCCCAAAATCCTAGAGAGAAAAAAAGAAAAGAAAGAAAATAGAAAAAGGACCAGAGAATGCCAAGGAAATTTAGAAAATGGTCTAATATTGGAGGTTACCAAGAAATGAGGTCTTCAGACTGTCTATTAAACATAGAAACCCATATTTTGTAAATATGACTTATATTCTCTGGTTATCCATTTCCCTTAATGCTGCATTCACCCGATCTACTCCTCTCATGATCTTGTACATTTGTGAGATCACCCCTCATCCTCCTGTGCTCCAAGGAATAAAGGTCCAGCCTGCTCAACCTCTTTCTATAATTTAGTCCCACAAATCCTGACAACATCCTTATAAACCTCTGCACCCTCTCCAGCTTGGCAGCTTTCCTGAAGCACATTAACCAAAACTGAATGCAATCCTCCAAATGTGGCATGCCAACGTCTTGTACAGCTGCAACCCCAGCTTTTATCTCAGTTTTCTGATGAAGGGCAATTAGCCAAGACGTCAAAGGTTATGAGGAGAAGGGTGGGCAGTGCACGAGTGGAAAAATTGATCAGCTTTTATGATTAAATGTCAGGGCAGACTCAATGGGCTCAATAGCCTCTTTCTGCTCTGGTCTTGTGTGCAAAAAGCCTTTTTGAGCCATTCTCAAGGTCCTATAAACCTGGACTCCTAGATCCTGATGCTCCATAACTCTCCCCCAATGTACCCTTCACTGTGCAAGTCCTATCCATGTTAGACCTCCCAAAATGCAAGACCTTGCATTTCTCTGCATTAAATTCTACTATTAATCAGTATTAAATTAAATCCTTGATTTCTCCATTGCACCTGAAAATTGACTTTTTCTGATTTATGCAAAGCACTCCTGGTGTCTCTCAAGATGACAACAGGCTGCAGTCTTTCATTTAATTAATTTTCTGATTTATTATTTTTCCTTCCAAAATGGGTGACCTCACATTTGCCAACATTGTGCTCCCTCTATGAGATCTATCAGACTGTTGTCAGTACAATTTGCTTTTCCAATCACTTTAATGACATCAGCAAACTTGGGACACACTACATCTGATCCCCTCCTCCAACTCATTTGTGTTGGAAGAGGAGACCCAAGCCTACTTCCTTTTAAAAGGTATTCCTTTTTATTTTTCAGGCTCATCTCCATTGGCTCATCTGTACGGTGCCAGTTCAGACGAGGTAATCTCCCCAACGTTCGGTAGGAAAATTGGAGGACAAAAGACCCCATTTATGGCTTTCAAAGAGTACAGGTCAGTTGCATGATGTGTTCCTGGCCTTCGGACCTTTGGCATCCATAACAGAAATGCCCGCCCATGTCACTTGTCATTAAAGTTTCTTCGCTTTTTAAAACAATCTTTGCAACGCATGACATAGCCATAACCCCTTGAATGTTTTTTCCAATTGGATCATGATTGATCCGCATTATATTCCTGTGAACCCATCTTTTTTCTCCCCCATTGTTTAGTGCATTACCAACTAAGATTTTGCACTCTGCAGAAAGTTTGAGGTTCCCACCATCATCTGAGAGAGGAAGTGCCTCCTGCCATTGAACTTGAACAACCTGGTTCGAATTCTGGGTTTCACCCCCTTTTTCCCTCTAACTCCTCCAGAGGGATTAACACCTCTCACTCTTCTATCCAGCTAAAATCAAAGCAAGTTACTGCAACTTATTTTAATGTATCCCTTTTCCGTTTCACATTCTGACCTTTATCTTTGCATATTTTCTTGTATTGATGCTTCAATTGCTTCCCATAAGGGGAGGTAGATAAAAGGAGCATGAGTTTCAATAATCCCAAATGCATTTTACATAACGAGGAATATTAAAAGTTGGCTTACTGTTTAATCCAGTAGATATTTTTCTAGTGCCCCATGTAGAGCCAATCAACTCAAATTGACATGAATTTTAAAACCATCCGTTTCAAAGTTAAATTAATGTGCGTTGATCTTAGCAGATGCAGTATAGCGTTAGTAAATGTGAGCTCATTCACTTTGGAAAGTAAAATAGGAGATCCAACCATTATTTAAATGGTGTGTTACACAAATGCTGGAGAAACTCAATAGGTAATGCAACGTCCTTAGGACTTAAAACACAAACCTGTTGAGTTTCTCCAGCATGTGTTTTGCACTCAACCCTAGAATCTGCGGATTTTCGATTTTTTCCCCACAAAATATAGTAATGTAGCACTACAACTCCCAGAAGGCATCAACCGATTACGCGATGCCAATGTGTGATGATGTCAACACGTGTTGGGCGCATGATTCGGGCTTTTAAAAGGTTGTGCACGTCCTGAACAGTAAATCTGTTTGATTCACTGAAGAAACGCCTTGTGTGGTTATTTCCTCGTGTCCACTGCGATTCCAGTGGCCACAATTGATGACCCTGATGAGTCCAAAAACATAGTTTTGGACAAACCTGGACTTTGCAGCCGTGACTGTGAAGCTGCCACCTTTCTGGACAGCTGAGCCTGAACTGTGGATCCAACAGGCTGAAGCTCACTTTCACCTTTGCAAAGTCAAACTGGACACCACTTGTTATTACCATCTCGTCAGTGCCCTGGACCAGGCTGTTGCTCAGAGGGTTGGCGACTTCCTACGGGATCCACCATATACCAGCAAGTATGACACTTTCAAAGCACTTTTATTACGTGTATATGATATGTCCCGAAGGGAAAGAGCAGCCAAACTACTGCATCTCGGTGGGTTGGAAGCCAGCTCCCCTTCAGAACTAATGGACGAAATGATGTTTCTGGTATCTGGTAAACGTTCCAATCTGCTATTTGAGCAGCTCTTTTTGGAACGAATGTCAGATGACATTAGGCTCTTGTTATCCAAGTGTTCATTCAAAGACCCAAGAGCTGTAGCAGCGGAGGCAGATGTTCTATGGCTTGTTAATAAGGACAGCAGGGAAAAGCAAGTCTGCGCAACCAACCCCTCCACTCTTGACCTTGTGTCACACTCTAGTGCTCTTAACACAGCACTCCCTCAAATAAACAAGGCCCAAAAACAGGAAAGCAGCCTGTGGACACCATATCTTGGTGTTATTATCACAGGGATTGGGGAGTGAATGTACACAATTGTGTTCCACCCTGCTTGTTTATGGGAAACACTTAGGCCAACTGCCAGTAAGGGCTGCGGTGGTTGGCGAAAAACCTGCAGCCTATTGTGTGTATGGAACCAACTGTCCCAGTGAAAATTTCTGACATTGGTTCAGAAGTTAGTATATTTCCACCCACCGATTTTGACATACCATCCTACCCTAGGTCTGCAACTACGAGCAGTTAACAGTTCCAACATTCTGACCTTCAGCACCAGGAAGATGAATGTCAAGTTCGAGAATCATTTTTACTCTTGATCATTCATTATAGAAGCAGTATCCCGACCCTTGCTTGGTGCAGATTTTCTTCGGGCTCATTCATTCCTCGTTGACTTAAAAGGGGTCGCGAGCCACATGTGGCTCTTTGACCTTTAATATTCTCAAAATTTCGACCCCCCTCACCCGACCCGCACTGCCAGTCTCTTGCCCACCCAACTCGCACTGCTCGTTTCCCCCCCCCTCGCCCGCCCAACTCGCGCCACCGGTCTCTCACCCACCCGACTCGCGCTGCCAGTCTCTCGCCCGCCTGACTAATTTTGTAAGGTGGAAATCAGATTAAAATAACTCTTAATTTTTTGGTTTACCTTTTTTTACATATTTGTGTCCTTGTGATTACTGAAACTAATACAAATTAACAGTTTAAAAATTACATGCATGAATAAATATTGCATTTAATATGCATTTCTTAAAATTTTTGTAACAAAATGTGTACGTAACAATAAAATTTTGTCCTGCGGCTCTCAAGCATCTGAGCTTTATCATTTATGGCTCTTGCATTAAGCAAGTTTGGACCACCCCTGTAATAGAAGGAACTACTTTTCAGACGCCATACCCCTGCTCTGTGCCTCCAAACATTAAGTGGACCAGTGGATGAATTCTCCAAGCTGTTGGAAGATTTCCCTGAAATTACTCCTCTACAATTTTCCACCTCCACTCCAAAGCACGGTGTTACTCACCGTATTTTTACTAAGGGCCCTCCAATCCATGCGAAAGCACGTCACTTGCCATAGTTTAGTTAAGGAAGAGATTGCCAAGATGGAAGAACTAGGCATAATTCGTAGGTCTGTCAGCCCCCAATCATTCCCATTACACGTGGTCCCAAAACACATTGGAGGTTGGTGACCACATGGAGATTACAGGCAGGTTAACGACGTCACCATTCTGGATCGTTATCCGATAACTCATATTCAGGATTTCTCAGCTAATTTGCATGGAACAAAAATCTACTCCAAAATAGACTTGGTGTGTGGCTATCACCAAGTACTGGTGAAGCCGGAAAACATTTCAACAGCAATAATTACGCTGTTAGGGTTTTCAAATTTTTAAGAATGCTGTTCAATCAATTTATTGAGTGATGGACGCTTTAGGATGTGGTATGACCAATGTCTTCATTGACCTCAATGACATTCTGGTGGCTGGTGGGACCAAGGAGGAACATTTGAAACATCTACGTACACTTTTTGTCCTTCTTCAAGAATTTGGACTGACCATCAATCCAGATAAATACATTTTTGGACAAGAAACAATTGATTTTTTGAGGCATAGAATTATTCCAGAGGCCGTGACCCCCCACTACCATCCAAAATTGAGGCCATTACCAAATACTCAAAAGCTGCTACAGTTAAAAGCCTACAGAAATTCTTAGGAATGGTGAGTTTTTATCGTTGGTTTCTTTCTGGAGCAGCTCAGATCATAAAGCCTTTTTTTGATTTACTGTCCAGTAACGCAAAAACTATCCATTGGACTGAAGAGATAAACAACGGCTTCTTGAAGATGAAAGATTTGCTGTCTCATGCCACCATGCCCAGCTACCCAGTTTTAAATGCAGCCTCTGCCCTTTCCACAGATGCATCCAATATGGCTGTAGGAGCTGCACTTCATCAATATGTCAACAGGCAATTCTTCAGCTGCCATCTTCGTGAAGCAGAAAAGAAATACAGTGCTTTTGAAAAGGAGCTTTTGGCCATTTGTCCATTCGACACTTCTGTTATTTTTTGGAGGGCAGAGAATTTACTATGTACATAGACCACAAGTCCCTAACATTTGGTTTTTCAAGGTTGCAGAGCCCTAGTCAGGGCGACAACAACGGCAGTCATCATTCATTTCAGAATTTTCCACAAAAATACTACATACTTTCGGAAAAGACAATGTAGTAGCCAATGCACTGTACTGCTCTGCTCCACTCCACTCGAGGTTTCGTCTGTAGATCACGGTATTGACGACACAGCTTTGGCCGCAGCCCAAGGACATGACCATGAGACAAATGCTTATCAGACAGCAATTGTGAACCTGCAATTGAAGGATGTCCAGTTTGGAGTTAATGGCAAACTACTCCTCTGTGATATATCAACGGGACACCCACGCCCAGTAGTTCCGACATCATGGAAACGTCGAATATTCGACTCTGTGCATGGTCTCTCAAATCCAACGATTAGATCGACTGTTCGTATGGTTTCGGACAGGTTTGTGTGGCACAGTCTTAAAAAAGATGTTACACAGATGAAGAGGTTCTGCATTGCCTGCCAGAAAGCAGAAGTTCAGCATACTAAGGCACCACTGCAGTCCTTCCCAGCAGGTACTCGTCGTTTTGTTCATGTCCATGTGGATATTGTTGGTCTGCTTCCTGTTTCAGGAGGATACTGTTATCTTTTTACGGTAATAGACAAGTTTACGCGGTGCCCCGAGGCCGTGCCTATGGTGGATGCTACTGCAAACATTTGTGCTCAGACGCTCCTCAGTTCCTGGGTGTCTTGTTTTGGTTTACCGGCACAAGTTACTTCAGATAGAAGATCAAAATTTACTTCCTCGCTGTGGACGTGCCTTTTCTCGTTTGCTTAGTACAGCAATTTATCGTACAAATCCCTGTCATCCCCAGGCCAATGAAATGGTAGAAAGATTTCATCGACATCTCAAATCAGCCCAAATTGGGCTGATGAGCTGCCCTGGGTGTTTATTGGGCATTAGAACAACTTCAAAGGAGGACCTCCAAGCTTCCTCTGCCAAGCTTGTGTATGGCGCACCATTGGTGGTCCAAGGGGAGTTGGTCCCCTACCATTTCAACTCCAAGGATGATCCTAAGGAACATTTGGCCAGGTTAAGGGAGATAGTAGGAAAATTGACCCCTATACCACCATCTTCGCATGGAGAACACTGTTCCTTTATGCCCAAGGACCTCAAAAACTATCCTTAGGGGAACAGTTCATCAGCTTTTCCAGTCACCTTACAAATGACCTTATAGGATACTCAGACAAACTAGGTCGACCTGTATTTTGGACATTGGAGGGGAGCCACAGACTTTCACTATTGATAGGCTTAAACCAGTTTATGTGGACAAATCTTCCCCACTGCAGCAGTCAGTCGCAGAGGTCGACCACCTAAAAGACAGGCAAACCTTTCTGCCGGTTCTGGGGGTGAGGGGAAGTCGTGTAGCAGCACTATGGCGGAACTACAACCCCCCCAGAAGGCACAACAAACTGCCTATGTGATGTCAGTGCGTGATGGCATCAACGCATGTGTTGGGCGCATGATTCGGGGTTTTAAAAGGTTGAGCACGAATTCTGAACAGTAAATACGTTTGACTCACCGAAGAAAGGACTTGTGTGGTTATTTCATCGTGTCCACCACGATTCCAGTGGCCACAATAACATTTTAAATATAAAATATATTAAAACTTTTCTCACAAATACTACAAGCAAAAGCAAAATAGTCCCTCCCCCTCTTCCATACACACAGATCCGTTCACCATCAGAGGTTACATATATTTTAAATATATAGAGTACAGTTGGGGAAACTACTTTTTTGTATATATAATAGTTAATTTTATACCCTTTTTTCTTCCTTTTTATTACTGTATCTGGGCCCTTTGTGGTCCAGGTATGGCTGCCAGACCTTTACAAAAGTCATATTTATTCTTTAAGTTATATGTGATTTTTTTTTCCCCCCCCCCATGGGGAGGGGGAGTCGGACTTCCAAGTGATAGTAATACATTTTTTTGCTACCTCCAGTGCTATTTTCATAAATGAGATTTGATATTTTGTCAATTTGTCGCTTATTTCCATGAAATTACCCAATAGATATAGCTCCAGGTCTTCCATGAAGGCCACTCCTGTTAGCCTGGTTAATTTTTCTGCGATTCTTGTCAAAAATGGCCTCACTTTCATGCACATCCACGTGGCATTTAGAAAAGTTCCTGACTCAGTCCCACATCTGAAACACATCTTTGAAATTTTGGCTTTTGATCTGTGTAACTTTTGTGTGGTGAAATATAATTGGTGTAAAAAATTATACTGAACAATCCATATCTTGCATTTACAATTGATGTCGTGCTGTCCTTACACCAATCTGACCAGCTTCTTCCTGAAATCACCACACCCAAGTCCGACTCCCATCTTCCCCTTGACTTCTGCAACCCTGGTTTTACACTTTTGCTCTGGAGTGCATAGTACATTTTTATAATAAATTTGGGTGTATTCCCCATCCAGACCATTCGTTCAGTTTCTCTAATTTCAGGTGGGGTCAGCGTTGGTCCCCATCTTTCTCTTAAGAATGATCTAACCTAGAGAAAACAAAAGAAGGTTCCATTGGCCGTTTAATAGTTCAAAGGACATAAGAGTTCCTTCCGTGTAACTGTCCTTAATATACCTTTGTCATACCCTGAATTTAATATTCTATTACCCATATTCATAGGCAATAGCACATTTTTACACAACGGTGTTTTATTTGATATTCTTACTTTTTTTCCCTAGACCTTCATTAATTTCTTGCCATTTTCTAATCATATGTATTAGAATGGGGTTATCGGTCTTTTTCTTTAGTGATTTGACTCTTCATTTATAGATAAAGTCTTTTGCTTCCTCCTCCTCCGTTGAGTAAATTCCCATTTGAACCCAAGACAGAGGGTTGTCTTCAGTGAAGAAGGCTGCGAGAAATCTAGCCTGTGCAGCTGGATAATATTTTTTGAAATCTGGAAGTCTTAAGTTCTCCCAGCCCATAGTCCCACTTTAGTTTTTCCAGTGCAATTTTTGGTACCTTGTTATTCCATAGGAACCGTCTAATATGGTTGTTTAGTTGCTTAGAATTTTTTGGGGCAATAGCATAGGCAGCGATTGAAAATAGTGTTGCAACCTTGGCACCACTTTCATTTTGACGCAGTTAACCCTTCCCACCAGAGTGATCAGTAAGTCTCTCCATTTCTGCACGTCTCTTTCTATCTTCCCAAGAAGAGGAAGATAATTTAGTTGGTACAGATTGTGCAAGTTATTGTCAGTTGCTGTTCCAAGATATTTTATTCCATCCGTCATCCATTTAAATAGACTGATTTTGTGGGTTTTTTTGCCCAACTTTGACGCCCTTTATATCCAGATCCCTTCTTATTATCTCCGCCAGTGGTTCAATCGCTAAAATAAGAAGCACTGGGGAAAGGGGGCATCCCTGTCTGCTTGATCTAATCAAAGGGAATTCTGCCAACATCTGATTATTTGTTACTATTTTAGCTTGTGGTTTATGGTATAAAGTTTTTATCCAGTTTATAGATGTTCTGCCTATATCAAAATTTTCCAGTATTTTAAATAAAAAGGGCCAATCCAAATGGTCAAATACTTTTTATACATTTAGGGAGACTGTAATACTTGGATTTCATTCAGATTTAGCCATGTGTATTATATTAAATAATCTTCCTTGACTATTTGAGGAATGCCTTCCTTTAACAAATCCTGCTTGGTCTATATGTATCAGTTTTGGCAAGTATTAGCCAAACCTATTAGCCAGTGCTTTTGCTAGTATCTTATCTTATCTTATAATCAGCATTTAATAGGGGTGGGGGGGGGGGAATTGGTCTGTATAACAAAGTTTTTTATGGGCCCCTATTCTTTTTTGGTATCACTAATAATCGTGGTTGAGAATGACTCCAGGAGGGTCTGTTTATCCACAGCTTGGTCCAGGACATCCATTAAAAGGGGCATTAATAATTCCTTGAATTGTCTATAAAATCCAGATGAAAATCCATCCTCTCCCAGTGATTTATTAGCCTGTAGGGTGCCCAGGGCCTTTTCGATTTCTTTCCTTATGAAGGGAGTGTCTAATTCTATTCTTTTTCTCTCTTCCAGCCTTGAAAGTTCAGCATTCAGCAAAAATTCTTCCATTTCGTTCTCATCTTCTAGTAATTCTGATTTGTATAGTTTTGTGTAATATTGTCTAACAGTGTCATTAATTTCGTTTTGCTTATATACTAGTGTCTGTTTCTGTTTTTATAGCATTTATCATTCTTTTTGTTTTAAGGAACAATTTTTTTTAATTATTTTTTATTTTTTTTTATTTTTTTAAATTTTTTATTTTTCACACCATAAATCACATTAGCCATGATATACACTTTTTCTTTTTCACACATATACAGTGACTTTTTCTCCCCCCCCCCTCCCTCCTCCCAAGCCACCCACCCCACCCCCCCCCTCATCCATTTTAGGTATACAATCTAGGTTGCATTAAACCAGTCAGACAATGTTGTCATTCAACAAAAATACACCAGAAATTCTACTGAGTCCATTCTTTTCTTTCCTTCTCCTTCCATCAACTTAGGTAATGTTTGTTCCCGGTAGGTTTTCGCTATTGTATTTAATGTAAGGCTCCCATACTTGTTCGAATATTTCAATATTATTTCTTAAACTATATGTTATTTTTTCTAATGGAATACATTTATTCATTTCTATATACCATTGTTGTATTTTCAAATTATCTTCCAATTTCCAGGTTGACATAATATATTTTTTTGCTACGGCTAGGGCTATCTTAACAAATCTTTTTTGTGCATCCTCCAAATCAATTCCAAATTCTTTGTTTTTTATGTTACTTAGGAGAAAGATCTCTGGATTCTTTGGTATATTGTTTTCTGTTATTTTATTTAATATCTGATTGAGATCATCCCAAAATTTTTCTACTCTCTCACATGTCCAGATTGCATGAATTGTTGTTCCCCTTTCTTTTTTACATCGAAAACATCTATCAGATACTGTTGGGTCCCATTTATTTAACTTTTGCGGTGTAATGTATAGTCTGTGTAACCAATTATATTGTATCATACGTAGCCTCGTATTGTATTTCTCATCGTTCCAGAACATAATTTCTCCCATGTTTCCTTTTTTATCTTTATATTTAAATCTTGTTCCCATTTTTGTTTAGTTTTACCATTTGTTTCCTCATTCTCCTTTTCTTGCAGTTTAATATACATATTTGTTATAAATCTTTTGATTAACATTGTATCTGTAATCACATATTCAAGGTTACTTCCCTCTGGTAAACTCAAATTGCTTCCTAATTTATCTTTCAAGTAGGATCTCAGTTGGTAATATGCCAGCACTGTATCTCCAGTTATATTGTACTTATCTCTCATTTGTTCAAAGGATAAGAATCTACTTCCTGAAAAACAATTTTCTATTCTTTTAATCCCTTTTTTTTCCCATTCTCTAAAGGAAAGGTTATCTATTGTAAAAGGGAGTAGCTTATTTTGCGTCAATATTAGTTTTGGTAATTGATAATTTGTTTTATTTCTTTCTACATGAATCTTCTTCCAAATATTGAGGAGATGATGTAATACTGGAGAAGTTCTATGTTGTACCAATTTTTCGTTCCATTTATATAATATGTGTTCAGGTATCTTTTCCCCTATTTTATCTAATTCTAATCTCGTCCAGTCTGGTTTTTCCCTTGTTTGATAAAAATCTGATAGGTATCTTAATTGTGCGGCTCTATAATAATTTTTGAAGTTTGGCAATTGTAAGCCTCCTTGTTTATACCATTCTGTTAATTTATCTAGTGCTATCCTCGGTTTCCCCCCTCTCCATAAAAATTCCTTATTATTTTCTTTAACTCTTTGAAGAATTTCTCTGTCAGGTGTATTGGCAATGCCTGAAAAAGGTATAATATCCTTGGAAAAATGTTCATTTTAATACAGTTTATCCTTCCTATCAGTGTTAGTGGTAGATCTTTCCAATGCTCTAAATCGTCCTGTAATTTTTTCATTAGTGGATTGTAATTGAGTTTATATAATTGGCCTAGATTTTTGTTTATTTGTACACCTAGGTATCTTATTGCCTGCATTTGCCATCTGAATGGAGATTCCTTCTTAAATTTTGAGAAATCCGCATTATTCATAGGCATTGCTTCACTTTTATTTACGTTTATCTTGTAACCCGACACTTCTCCATATTCCTTCAATTTCTTATATAATTCTTTTATTGATAGTTCTGGTTCTGTTAAGTACACTATAACATCATCTGCAAATAGACTGATTTTATATTCCCTGTCTTTTATTTTTATTCCTTTTATATTATTATCTATTCTTATCAATTCTGCTAGTGGTTCTATAGCTAGCGCAAACAATAAAGGTGATAGTGGGCATCCCTGCCGCGTTGACCTGCTTAAGTTAAATTGCTTTGATACATGTCCATTTACTGTCACTTTCACTAACGCTCCCTTATATAATGCTTTAATCCAATTAATATACTTCTCCGGTAAACTGAATTTTTGCAATACTTTGAACAAATAATTCCATTCTACTCTGTCGAAGGCCTTCTCTGCGTCTAAAGCAACTGCTACTGTAGGTGCTTTATTTCCTTCTACTGCATGAATTAAGTTAATAAATTTACAAATATTGTCTGTTGTGCGTCTTTTTTTGATAAATCCAGTTTGGTCTAAATTTACCATTTTCGGAACCTGTTCTGCTAATCTGTTTGCTAATAGTTTAGCTATTATCTTATAATCTGTGTTTAGCAAAGATATTGGTCTATATGACGCTGGTGAGAGTGGATCTTTCCCTTGTTTTAGTATTACTGTAATTATTGCTGTTTTACATGAATCTGGTAAGTTTTGTGTCTCATCAATCTGGTTGATTACATCCAGGAGGGGCGGTATTAATAAGTCTTTAAATGTTTTGTAGAATTCTATTGGAAATCCATCCTCTCCTGGTGTCTTATTATTTGGTAATTTTTTTATTATCTCTTGTATTTCTACTGTTCCAAATGGTTCTGTTAATTTATTTTGTTCCTCTATTTGTAGTTTTGGTAGTTCAATTTTAGTCAAAAATTCATCTATTTTCCCTTCTTTCCCTTCGTTTTCAGTTCGGTATAATTGTTCATAGAATTCTCTAAAGTTTTCCTTAATTGCTTTTGGATTATATGTAATTTGTTTGTCTTTTTTCCTTGATGCCAATACCATTTTCTTAGCTTGCTCTGTCTTAAGCTGCCATGCTAGGATTTTGTGCGTTTTTTCACCTAGTTCATAATATTTCTGTTTTGTCTTCATTATATTCTTCTCTACCTTTTATGTTTGTAATGTTTCATATTTTATTTTTTTATCCGCCAATTCTCTTCTTTTAGTTGTATCTTCCTTCATTGCTAATTTTTTTTCTATGTTTACTATTTCCCTTTCCAACTGCTCTGTTTCCTGATTATAGTCCTTCTTCATCTTGGTTACATAACTTATTATTTGCCCTCTAATGAATGCTTTCATTGTGTCCCATAGTATAAACTTATCTTCCACTGATTCCGTATTTACTTCAAAATACATTTTTAATTGTTTTTCAATAAATTCTCTAAAATCCTGTCTTTTAAGTAGCATGGGGTTTAATCTCCATCTATACATTCTTGGAGGGATGTCCTCTAGCTTTACTGTCAATATTAAGGGTGAATGGTCCGATAGCATTCTCGCTTTATATTCTGTTTTTCTTACTCTATCCTGCATACTAGCTGATAACAAAAATAGGTCTATTCTTGAGTATGTTTTATGTCTAGCCGAGTAGTATGAGTATTCCTGTTCTTTTGGGTTTTGTTTCCTCCATATATCCAAAAGTTTCATTTCTTGCATTGATTTAATTATAAATTTGGTTACTTTGTTCTTCCTGTTAATTTTTTTCCCCGTTTTATCCATATTTGGATCCAAATTCAGGTTGAAATCCCCTCCTATTAGTATGTTCCCTTGCGTATTAGCTACCTTCAAAAAGATATCTTGCATAAACTTTTGGTCTTCTTCGTTAGGTGAATATATATTAAGTAGATTCCAAAACTCCGAATATATCTGACATTTTATCATAACATATCTCCCTGCTGGATCTATTATTTCCTCTTCTATTTTAATTGGCACATTTTTACTAATTAATATAGCCACTCCTCTTGCTTTTGAATTATACGATGCTGCTGTTACATGTCCTACCCAATCTCTCTTTAATTTCTTGTGCTCCAATTCAGTTAAGTGTGTTTCTTGGACAAATGCTATATCAATTTTTTCCTTTTTCAGTAAATTTAGTAGTTTCTTCCTTTTAATTTGGTTATGTATTCCATTAATATTTAAAGTCATATAGTTCAGCATAGCCATTTTATATTTTGTTTATCTTCTCTTTCTGTTTTTCCATCATTACCTTTCCTCCTTTTCCATTTCTGTTTTCTTATTTTCAACTCTTTATAAGACAACATTCCTACAACATCCAACATTTTCCTTGCTCTCCTATTTATATCTTCTTTATCCCCAATCTCCCCTTCCCCTCCGGAGTTGTCCTTTATCCCTTGTCGGACAACCACATCTCCCCTCTCCATTTGGATTTGCGAATCCACTCGCAAGCGTCAACTGATTTTGCAGTGACCGCTATTTTCCCCCACCCAGCCCCCCCCAGAAAAGATTTCACTTTTCATATGTCACAAAGGTCACTCTTTTAATTCCCTCCTTATTCTCTCTATTCCATTACCTTCCCTTATTAATTCTTGTCTATACTATCTATATTTTCCTCTAAGTACAGATACATTCACGTATGCACATTGTCTCTATTCACTCTTATACCTCTTTACCCGCATACATATCAATCGTGATCATTTTTACTCTCATTACCCGTCTTCCTCCCTCAGTCTATTTTTGTCTCTACCCACATACATATCAATCGTGATCATTTTTACTCTCATTACCCGTCTTCATCCCTCAGTCTATTTTTGTAATTGTTCTGCAAATTTTCGTGCTTCTTCTGGATCCGAGAATAGTCTGTTTTGTTGTCCTGGAATAAATATTTTCAATACCGCTGGATGCTTTAGTACAAATTTATACCCTTTCTTCCATAAAATCGCCTTTGCTGTATTGAACTCTTTACTCTTCTTTAGGAGTTCAAAACTTATATCTGGATAAATGAAGATTTTTTGCCCTTTGTACTCCAGTGGTTTGTTGCCCTCTCTTACTTTTTCCATTGTCTTCTCCAGTACCTTTTCTCTTGTAGTATATCTTAGGAATTTTACTACAATAGATCTTGGTTTTTGTTGTGGTTGTGGTTTAGAGGCCAATGCTCTATGTGCCCTTTCTATTTCCATTTCTTGCTGTAATTCTGGACATCCTAGGGTCTTAGGGATCCAATCTTTTATAAACTCCCTCATATTCTTGCCTTCTTCATCTTCCTTAAGGCCCACTATCTTTATGTTATTTCTTCTGTTATAATTTTCCATTATATCTATTTTTTGAGCTAGTAGTTCTTGTGTCTCTTTAGTTTTTTTATTGGATTCCTCCAATTTCTTTTTTAAGTCTTCTACCTCCATTTCTGCTGCTACTGCCCGCTCTTCCATCTTGTCCATTTTCTTTCCCATTTCTGTTAAGGTCATATCTATTTTATTCACTTTCTCTTCTGTGTTGTTTATTCTTCTTCTTAAATCATTGAATTCCTGTGTTTGCCATTCTTTAAATGACTCCATGTATCCTCTAACAAGAGAAAGTATATCCTTTACCTTGCCTTTCCCTTCTTCTATTTCACTGTACTCTTCATCTTCTTCCTCTGGGTTGGCCATCTGTTGTTTCTTTGTTGCCCTTTTCTTCTTTCTTGTTTTCATTGTCTTCTGTGTTCTCTTCTTGCTGCAGGTGTTCTGCAGCTGTCGTTGCCGGCTGTGGAGATCGACTCCCCAGCTGGTCCCCCCTCCCGTCGGTGTGTTTTTTTTCATGCGCGGTTGCGCAGTTTTACTCGGCTCTGCGAGCCATTTTTGTAGTCCTATTTCTACCGACCTGAGGAAGCGGGCTTCTCTCTCCACAGCGGGCCTCTTCGGACAGGTAAGGCCTTCTCCTTCTTCCTCCGTTGTCTTCTCTTCCTCTCTTCTTACCGTTCATTTTGATTTTTCTTTTTTTGTCGCCATCTTCTTTCCACCTTTATACTCACTTTTCTTTAACTTTTATTTCTGTGCCTTTGTATTTTCTCTTGTTTTTCCCGACTTTTCTGGAGAGGGCTGGAGTTCACCGTCCGGCCACTACTCCATCACGTGACTCCTCCAGCATTTATCATTCTTGACAACTCCTCTGTTTTAATCAGCCAAGCTAAAACTTTGTGTGCCTGTTCACCCAACTCATAGTATACATAGCTAAATATAACATTTTCTGTCCCATATGTTTTTATTGTATTATATCTCAGCTTTTTATTTTCCAGTAATTTCTATTCTTCTTGTAATCCTGTTCTTTGATTTTTTTTCTAATTCCTTAATATCCTTCTCCAAACTGTTTACTTCTGCCATATGTTCCCTCTTAAGATTCTTTGTATAGGATATAATTTGTCCCCTTAAACATGCTTTAAGTGTGTCCCATATCAGAAAATTACTATTAGAAGACGACAGATTTGTTTCACTAAATATTTCTATCTGTCTCTTTATAAATTCGCAGAAGTATGTTCTTTTAAGCAATGTAGTGTATACATTCTCTTGCTTTTCCATTGTTGATATAATTAATGGAGAATGGTCTTGCGAGATATTCTGTTTTTATCACTGTACTCTTTAACTGGGCAGACAGTAAAAATAAGTCAATCCTTATATGTGAGTCATGCACCCTTGAGTAAAAAGAGTAGTCTCTGTGGGATTTAATTGCCTCCATACATCGATGAGATTTGGACCTTTCAAATATGAAATTGTGGTTTTTGCTGCTTTCGCCCTCGTTTTTGTTCTTGCTGATCCAATCTAGTATTGGGTCGGAGCAGAAATTAAAGTCTCCTCCAACTAATATATTTTGTCTTCCCTTTGCTGTTTTTAAGCAGATATCCTTCATAATGGCTTTATTGTCAAAATTCGGGGCATAAATATTCATAAATCTCCATGATTCTCCATAAATTTTACAGAGAGCCATTACATTACCTTCCAGCTTGATCAATCAAGATATCTTCTATTTACACTGGTATATTTTTATTAATTGCAATAGCCACCCCTCTTGCCTTTGAACCAAGGGAAGACAAAATTATTTGTCCCACCCTTCCTCTTTTTAATTTATTGTGTTCCAGTTAGGTAAGATGTGTTTCCTGCAGAAAGATTATATCCACTTTTAATTCCTTTAAGTCTGCCAAGACCCTCTTCCTCTTCACCAGCACGTTTATCATGTTAATATTAAGACTAATAGACTTTAGTGTTTTATCTATACCATTTTTCACACAAGTTTATAATAGTAATATCTTTCCAATTTTCTAAATACTGTTGTAACATTTCCCTATTAAAAGACATTTCCAACGCATACATTTCCCCTTTAAGAAATACACACACACATCCCTAGCTCTGATGGTGACGTTAACAATAGTACCCAGAAGCCCATGTAAAAAAGCCTACATGACCCTCCCTTTGGCACCATCTTTTAAACTTTCTTCTCTCCCGGCACCATCTCCTGCCCCCCCCCACTTCCACCTTCCTGCTTTCCTTACCACTTTTCCGTCTTTTCAAAGCTCTCCATATAAACCAGTTTTTTTTCTTATAACAGTGAAAACAAGACGGCTCAATACTATTAGTATAAATAAAAAACATACATCTTTCAGTTTGTCCAGTTTTGAAATGGTCTTTTCAGTCCTTTCAGATTACGACTAATCTTTTCATAACTTTCTTAAAAATTTTTCCACTTTACTCTTGAAAATTTGTTGATTACCTTCTGAGACATCCACCCTCAGTGTTGCTGGATAAATCATTGAATATTTAAAGTTTTTAGATCTCAGTTGTCTCTTTACCTTGTCAAATTCCTTTCTTTGTTTGACCAAGGCAGTGATTCTCAACCTTCCCTTCCCACTTTGCAAGTGGAAAAGGAAGGATGAGAATTACTGCTCTGGACCCAATTGTTACTGAAATATTTGGCTTGAGAAAAATTGTCGTTGGCCCATTTCCTTTCAAGTTCTGAAACCGTGCACATAACGAGTCCATGAGGGACGATTAAAATAATGGCTTTCAACCTTTTTCTTCCCACCCACATCCCACCTTAAGCAATCCCTTACTCATCACAGAGCACCGATGGCCTAGGGAATAGTTAAAGTGGGATGTGAGTGGAAAGAAAAAGGTTGAGAACCACTGCTCTATTCCTTCTCTCTGTCCAATGATTCCTACATTGTTACATCTGCTGAAATTTTCCATATGATTGATCTTGTCCATCAGTCCTTCCTTTTCTGTATCCCATATTTTTGCCTTTTCTTCCAGTGCTTTCAGCCTGTCTTTTGCTTTGTCCAGTTCATCCCCTGAATGAGTCACTCCTTCATTTAAGTCTTCCACAACTTCTTCAGTTTCCGTTACCTTCTCTGATCTCTCTCATCGCTGATTCCACACTCGTAAAACGACTGCATCAAGTTTCCATCATGTTCAGGATGGTGGTTATATCTTGGGCCGAATCCCCAGCTCTGCGGGCTTCAGCTGGTCCCAAGGCCCCTGCTGAGTCACTCCTCATCAGGCTTCCAATTGATGTCTTGTATAAGCTGTTACTTCTTCAGTTTTTGTTTTTGGTTGCCATGGTCATTTCGCAGCAGTTTTATCCATTTTTGATGATAAAATTCTGTTTTTTGAGCTTTTAAACCATCTTTTTTTTCGTGGAGAGCTCTTTCAAAACACCTGCTCAGCTCATTAGCATGGCCAAGCCCCACAGATTTTCTTGTTTAACATTATTTATCTGGTGAAAGACTGCAGCATGCTGTTGCGCAGAGGGACCTGGGAGTACTTGAGCATGAGTCACAAGAAGTTCATTTGTTTTTTTTTTGGTTTTTTTTTAATTTTTTTTTCACACCATAAATCACAAGTTCATTTGTTTTTTTTTTTGTTTTTTTTTTTTCACACCATAAATCACAATAGCCATGATATACACTTTTTCTTTTTCACACATTTACAGTGACTTTTTCTCCCCCCCCCTCCCTCCTCCCAAGCCACCCCCCCCCCTCATCCATTTTAGGTATACAATCTAGGTTGCATTAATTCAGTCAGACAATGTTGTCATTCAACAAAAATACACCAGAAATTCTACAGAGTCCATTCTTTTCTTTCCTTCTCCTTCCATCAACTTAGGTAATGTTTGTCCCCGGTAGGTTTTCGCTATTGTATTTAATGTAAGGCTCCCATACTTGTTCGAATATTTCAATATTATTTCTTAAACTATATGTTATTTTTTCTAATGGAATACATTTATTCATTTCTATATACCATTGTTGTATTTTCAAATTATCTTCCAATTTCCAGGTTGACATAATACATTTTTTTGCTACGGCTAGGTGAATCAAGAAAAAAAATGGAATGTTGGCCTTCATTGCTGGAGGGATTGAATTAAGTACAGGGAGATTCTGCTGCAACTGTACTGGGTATTGCTTAAGCTGCGTCTGGAGCACTGCTTGCAGTCCTGGTCTCTTGTTTTAGTGACTTTCAAAGAGGAGTGGAGGAGATTCACCAGGCTGATACTGAAAATGAAGGAGTTATCATTTGAGGATAGAGTAGCCTGAGATTTTGAAGTTTAGATCCATGAGGACAGATCTTGTATTGACATATAAAACTGTGAAAGAAATAGAAGGAGGTTGTTTCCACTGGCAGGTGAGACCAGAACTAGGGTATATAGCTTCAAGATTTAAGGGAATAGATGGAGGATGGAGATGAGCAGGAACTGCTTCTTCCAGAGAGTAGCAAATCTGTGGAAGCAGTGGAGGCTTCCTCATTTAATGTCTTTAAGACACAGATAGTTCTTTGAATTGAAGATTCTGGGGATAGAAAGGTAAATGGAACTGAGTCTGTGACCGGATTGAATGTCTGAGCAGGTTTGACAGGCTGAATGGCCTCCTGCTTCTAAAGAGCAGGCAGATCAGTTGTGCACAAGAAGCAGAGGGGATTGTATGGGTTGTTCCCAATATTCTGATCCTGAATGAACAACATTGTAAGGATTAAACATTTAAAGGTTGGCCACTTGGCTTGATGGAATTTATCTCTTCCCTTCCCTCGTTACAGCTGTGGCCCTTCTACCTCCCCAACGTCACCAATGCGGGACTTCATGCGGACCCCAGTGGTCCAGGTACGACGGATGAAGAAGCAGCTGGCAGATGCACGAATGCTTCGTGACGATTTGGAGATCGAGCTGACCGAGGCCCGCAAGCTGATTACTGAGAAAGGTAATAAGCCTGAAGCTATATCCCTGGGACCTGGGCTCTGTTTGCACTTCACTCTTGTGTGTGGGAACATAATAGTAGGGCCCCTCTTTGAATTGATACATCCTAGGTTTATGGCAGATTCCTAATTGCAGAGTTTGACTTTTCAGGTCATCGAGTGTGCTTCACCATTCATATCATGACTGATGTTTTCTTCCTTTCAACTCCATTCTCTTGCCTTCTCTCCATAACCTTTGACACCCTTACCAATCAAGAACCTATCAACCTCTCGCTTTACATCTAATCAATAACTTGGCCTCCATAACCATCTGTAGCAACATATTCCACAGATTCACTACCCTTTCTATGGCTTAAGTAACTTCTCATCTTTGTTGTGAAGGGATGTCCTTTCGTTCTGAGGCTGTGTCCTATGGTCCTAGACTCTCCCACTACTGGATAGATCGTACATAGGTCAGTGCTACAAAACAGTCAAGCCCTTTTGTCCACAATGTCTGTGCTGAATATGATCAAACCAAAACTTAGCTTTCATTTGATATCTCATATTCAGCTGTCTTTGTAGAGGCCTCTAATGTTCCACTGTTGTACCTGCTTCTACCTCTGGCTGCCTGTCCAACCACCACTTTCTGTATTTAAAAGAAACTTGCACTTCACATATCTTTTAAACTTTTCCCCATCCCCTACCTGAAACCCATCTTCCAGCAGTGTGGTGCACTGTTAGCCAGAATCAGACACATACAAGATAAAGACTGTACAACAGGCTTTAATCCACAAAGACTTCCACAGAGCCAGGCTGGCTGTAGCTGCAGCAACTCTGAGTGAGGCCTCGGGAGGCTGGTGCAGGATTATATCCCGGAGGGTGATTGACACCCGACCGGGTGAGGCTTGATCCCTTCATGCCAACTGATTGACAGCCGGCCAAGTGTTGTCCTGCCCCCTTACACTCTTGCAGGTACAGAGGTTTCCCCCTGAAGTAGGCCGGCGGTACACTCCTGCAGGTACAGAGGTTGCCCCCTGCAGTACCACCACATTCACCCCTTATATAAAATTGTTTTGGGGAGGGCAGTAACAAGGAATCGTACCACTATACAAAATACAATATTTACAGATTGAGACGATCCGGGGGCCACCGGGGTCTCTGTGACCGTCATAGGACTGGCTTCTGGTCACTAGTCGGAGGGGAAGTAGGGGGCCTGGCGGCAGGGGTCTGTGTGACTGGTGTGGTGCCGTGTGGAGGGGTGGCCAAAGGGGCCAGGATCGATGTGTGAGAGTCGTATTGGATGGGTGGGGGAGCAGGTTCATCCCCCAGGGCTGAAGTGGGCCCCTGGTGGACAAGGAGGTCCTGTGCGCCCCATAGCTGCCTGGGGACGGGGATGTATGCCCGGTCAGCTTCGTCCTGGGCTGAGGGATGCCGTGGAGTGGTGGGTGCTCCTGCTGGTACCAGGTCCTTGAATTAAGTACAGGGAGATTCTGCTGCAACTGTACTGGGTATTGCTGAAGCTGCGTCTGGAGCACTGCTTGCAGTCCTGGTCTCTTGTTTTAGTGACTTTGAAAGAGGAGTGGAGGAGATTCCTGGTTGAGACGGTCTCCTCCCTGCCACTGCCGAACCTAACGTAGGCGTAGTTGTGGTTCGCGTGTAACGCCAACAAACTTGCTAGCACATGCTCCTACTTTTTCATACAATTCATTTATATATCATCACTGGTCACACCCCTCCAGCCAGAATAATGCCCTTCCACCACTACTCTCTGTCTTCTATTCAGCAGTATTGGATTTAATGTACCACTTCAGAGTGGTATTGGGATCAACCGTATTGGTTTGAGATTAGAGCCAGGACTGGATAAACATGCCAGGTTTCCTTACTGATCATCCAGCCACAGTAAGAAGCACACTCCCCTCTGATCCTTGCTCCAAGTTCCAAGCCTGAAAGTTCCAAGCCTGCCCTGTAGGAGCAGATAACTGAATGACTGGTACTTGGACAGTCTTTCCGATCTCTTTAGCCCTTTCATGAAAAGTTGCCGCTGCACACTGTGATAGAATGAAGATGGGCATGCTTAGAAAGGCTTATCAGAAGTAAGAAACTAAGATGTGCAGCTGAACTCTCTCCTGATCTTATTTCCTTTCACCAGAGACACAAATCTCCGTCATGCAGCAGAGGGTTGAGCGGTTGGTGAAATTAACAGAGAAGCAGGCGTCCGAGGAGCAGCCTGACGAACTTAGCCATCTGAGGGAAAAATGTGAAAGGTATTGGTGCAGCTCCATTCAATGCTGATGGGAGAGAGATCCTCAGTGGATTGATAGGGTTGAGTTGAGTGTAATCATATTTATGGGCTGAAATGGCTTAGGCTTTTTCCATCTTCCTTTACCTTGGCAAATCAGTTTGTCCTTTTTTCAATGCTAACTCCTTTAGCATCCATGCTGTTTATCCTCTGCAGTGATTTTTTGGGTTCAGATTTCTCTTTGAATTCCAATTTATTTATTGGTGACTACTGCTTTTTAGAAGTGCCCCTTTTTAATTTTGTAGAAATGTTTTCTGACTGTCTAAGCAACACCTTTCAGAATTGTCTTCATACCACTGTGAGATGATGCTTTTTGAGAGAGAGAGAGAGTGGTCCCAGCCCATTCAATCTTTCCTGACGATTGTATCCACTTAATCATTCAAGTACAAAATCAAAATTGAGGTTTTCAACTTGAAACAATAATTCTGCTTCTCTTCTTCATCAGCGCAGCCTCTTCTGTTTTCGTTTCATTTATTTTCCTGACTGGAAACTGCAGTTGGTCCCACTGTTACAAAAGTGTTTGAACTAAGAGCTTGCCCATGGCAACGAAAAGCTGGATGGTCTCAGCTGGTCAGGCAACATCCTTGGGTAGCAATGATCAGTCAACATTTAGGATCAGAACTGGAAAGAATGGGGAATTCTGACACCTGGTGTATCTGAAGGGATTCTCTTTCTCTTATTGGTCAGGATGCGGGGATAATGGTGTTTTTATTAGCAAATACAAGTTAATGTGTATGATAATAACCTTGGCCATACAGCTTCTCTTTGCTTGCTTAAGATTCCACCATCTGCAGATTTTGTGTTTCTCCCTTGCACCCAATTTCTCTGCTTTTCTTGTGTATCTTTTATCGACTTGTTCAGGTTATCCTCTCTCTTTGGTGAAGGTCTCTGCTCTGTATTGTCACTGTACAGTATTTGAAAGTTTAAAAAAAAATTTCGATTGCAGGAGCCAGTGCCATGTAAAGAGTTTATTGCTTGACTTGTGCCTTGATTTAATGGGTTAACTTCCCACCTCCAGTTTGCTGAACAGACTGCGTGATACACAGAAACAAAGTCAGGATCTCAAGACTGAGAAAAATCAGATGGAACGAAAAATTGATAAACTCGAAGAGGAAAATGGAGACCTATCATACACGGTAATCTTCATTAAAACATTGTGCATCATCTCCTCGTCCGTGCAGCAGTGAGGTTACCAAGCAGAGTAAGTTTAGTTTGTGGTCAGGATGAAATATATAGCCCTCTCAAACAACTTCCCTATAATGTAGTGTTTTGTACCCTGTGAAATATTTCTGTTTGGTTCCAAAATACAAGATTGCAGATGTGTATTATTGGTTCCTGAAGCAGAAGCAATAAATGTGAATTGGTTTTCACATCGCCTCTGGTTGTAGGAACGGGGGGGACTGGATCGAGAGCAAAACTCATTCTTGTTGGAGGAAAACAATGGTCAATGTCAGCCGTTCTTTTTCTCCCACTGTGCAGCTCAGCCTGCTGAGTTCCTCAGCAGATTGCATTTAGCTTCAGATTTGGGTTTGGGCCTGCACTTGATCCGGTTTGGGTTTGGGTTAATGCCAAAGTCAGGGTGACAATCATCTGGAATTCCATTGTCTTGTAATTTCTCATGAAAAGAATACCGGAACAATTTAGCTTTCACAGATCCTTGCTGGCTTTCCTTTATTAATTGAAAATGATGATTTATTGGGTGATGACTATAATTGTTTCCTGTGGTTTGCCCATCATTGAATTTTCAAACTAATTAGGTGGGAAGATCGTGCTTTGTTTGACAAGGGTGCAGCATTTATAGCCCTTCATAAGATTAAGGCCATTGCTTCTTCCATTTCTGGTCGTTTTCTTCAGCATTTGGATACACCACATCCAAGTACTGCCAACCTCTCTCACTATCTTTTTTAGCCTATTCTGCATCTCAACTAGTCTTTAAGGTTTTTGGTAAAGACTAATAGTAATTCCTCAATTAGTACCTTGCCCCATCCTATCTCTTGCTTTTGGTGTACGCTGCCCCTGTACCATCTCATAGAACAGCACAGTACAAACCCGTACCCAATCTATTCATTCCTACCCAAAAAAACTTGAACCCTCCCTACTTCATAACCCTCAATTTTTATTTCATCCAAGAGTCTTGTGCAGATGCACCAGAACCTCCCTGCTCCTAAATTCAATCCCTTGAGCGATGAAGGCCAACGTCCCATTTGCCTTCTCGATAGCCTGCTGCACCTGCAAACCAACCTTTTGCAATTCAGGCACAAGCCCTCCCAAGTCTCTTTGCACGACATCATTGGGCAATCGTTTGCAATTTCATTAATAATCTGATCTTCCATTTTTGCTTTGATCTCTATAAAGTCCCCTCTCATCCTTCTGCACTACAAAGAGAAAAGCCCTAGTCTATTTGTGATTTGTAAGGGTGTGAAAGTCTTTTAGATTCCATTCATCAACAACTAGTTTAGTAGCACATTTGCTCTTTCTTCACGCTTTAGCATCTCCCTAATTTTCACTCATCAACATGATGACCCTTTTCTCTTTGTAATTTTTCTTCATTTCTTTTAATTGCTCTGGCAATTAATGCCTTGCCCTTTTCTGCAAGGAATGTGTCTCAACTATAACTGTTCACTTGTACGATTACTGGTTTCCCTGCTGATCTTTCTCCATTGCCTTGGATAATCCTCTTGTGAGGGAATTAGTCTTGCTCTGTCTGGCTTGTACAGGTCCCACCTACCCAGAAGCATTCCTAATCCCTCAGATATTTGGTTCACCATTGGTTCAGGCTATTTATATGCTCACATCTGTACATTTATGAACCCAAGAGATGTATTACAGCTACAAAGATAACAATGGGAATATTGAACACCATTCTGGACACCCAACTGTAGGAAAGATATAGCTAAGATAGAAAGGGTATCAAAAGGATATTCTTGGGATTAGAAAGAAAGTTAATACAGGTAGGACTTTTTTTTCCCTAGATCATAGGAAGCTGAGTGAGGGGTGATGGTATCGAGGTTTATTACATCATGAGGGACATGGATAAGACCATAAGACATAGGAACAGAACTAGGCCACTCAGCCCATCGAGTCTGCCTCACAATTCAATCATGAGCTGATCCATTTCCCCACTCAGCCCCTCTGCCCAGCCTTCTCCCCACAACTTTTGATGCCCTGTCTAAACAAGAACTTATCAAGCTCTACCTTAATACACCCAATGACCTGGTCTCCACAACAAACTGAGCAATAAATTCCATAAATTTACCACCCTGCGGCTGAAGAAATTCCTCCCCATCTGTTCTTAACGGACATCCTTCAATCCTGAAGTTGTGCCCTCTTGTCCTAGACTCTCCAACCATGGGAAACAACCTTTCTGCATCTACTCTGTCCATGCCTTTAAACCTTCAAAATGTTTGAATGAGACCCCACCCCCTCCCCCTATTCTCCTCAGGTGAATTCTGCTATGCTCCAAGGAATAAAGTCCTAACCTGTTTAATTTTTCCCTGTAACTCAATTCTTGAAGACCCAACAGCATCCTAGTAAGTCTCTCTGCACGCTTTCAGTCTTTTGATATCATTCCTTTAGTTAGGCGACCAGAACTGCACATAATTGGCCTCATCAGTGTCTTATCCAACCTCACCATAATACCCCAACTCCTAGACTCAATGCTTTGATTTATGAAGGTCAAGATGCCAAAAGCTTTCTTTACGATCTTGTCGACCTGTGATGCCACTTTCTGGGAATTATGTGTCTAGATTCCCAGGTCCCTTTGTTCCTCTGCACTCCTCAGTGCCCGACCATTTACTGTGTATGTCCTTGTTATGAACTAAACCAGCAGGCAATGGTAATTCACTAAGACAATGGTATTTTCAAACACAATAATTTTTATTATTATTAATAACATAACACTTCTTAAGTTTAAACTTAACCCCACTATGCACGTGTGTGTGTGTGTGTGTGTGTGTGTGTGTGTGTGTGTGTGTGTGTGTGTGTGTGTGTGTGTGTGTGGTAAAACCAAGACCATTATAGTTGAGGCATAACTCTGGAGGGATGATTTAAAAGTTCAGCCAGTTTTGTTTTGAAACTCAGATTTTTAAAATTGTTGCTCAAAAGCAAAAAACTCTCTAAGATTTGTTAAACACAACCTAACATGCACAAAGCCCTGCTGACTATCCTTAATCAACCCTTGACTGTTCAAATACTTGTAAATCTGATCTCTTAGAACACCCTCCAATAACTTACATACTACTGACGTCAGGCTTATTGGCCTTTAATTTTCTGGTTTTCTTTTGGAGACTTTTTTAAACAACGGAACAAGATAAGCTACCCTCCAGTCCTCCAGCACCTCAACCTTTATCTTTTTACCTTTACCAATATCCCTTGACAACGAAGGTTCCCTATGCCTGTTAACTTTGCCTTTAATCCTGACAGGAACTTGCAACTCTTCACTGTCAAAATTTCACCTTTGAAGGCTTTACACATATTGAACCCGTGGCTAAGGACATTTTAAATATTTCTGCCAGGGCCCCTGAAATTTCTACACTCATCTCCCTCAAGGCCCAAGGGAATATCATATCAGGCCCAGGGGGATTTATCTACCTTTATTCACTGTAAGACAGCAATCACCTCCTCCTCCTTAATCTCTATATGTTCCATGACAATACTGATGCAAAAAAACAGTTTGGGATCTCTCCCATCTTGTGAGGCTCCACACATAGACGACCTCACTGACCTTCTAGGCGATCAATTTTGTCCCTTACTATCCTTTTACTCTTAACATACTTGTCGAAACCCTTCAGGTTTACCTTCACACTATCTGTCAAAGTAAACTCGTGTCTTCTTTTAGCCTTCCTGATTTCCTTCAGTATTTTCAATACTCTTCTGGTACTTCATTTGCTCCTTGTTGCTTATACTTGCTATACACCTCTCCTGACTGAATAAGTCTGGGATTGTTTGATCTCATAAGCTAAGCAGTCTCAGGAGTGGTTATTTCTTGGAGGGGAGTCTGCCTGGGAACACCAGGTGCTGTAGGTTTTTGTGAGGGGCACTGGACAAAATGGAGACTCTCTGCCTGCCTTGCGGTAAACAAAATATTAAAGAATTTCAGGTATGTTACATTCTAAATGTTACATGACAATGGAACCTTTATCTTTTTATCTTTACCAATATCCCTTGAACACCAGGGTTCCCTATGCCTTTAATCCTGACAGGAACTTGCAACTCTGGACTCTCAAAATTTTGCTTTTGAAGGCTTTCCACATATTAAACCCATCCTTGCCACAATACAACATCCCAATCAACTCTTCCTAGATCCTTTCACATTTACACAAAATTAGCCTTTCTCCGCTTTAGAATCTCAACTCAAGGACATTGACATTATGGTCACTGGACCCAAAATGTTTGCTTACACATACTTCTGACACCTGACCCATCTGTTTCCCTAATAGGAGATCCGGTATTGCATCCTCTCTCGTTGGCACCTTTATATATTGCTTTAGAAAAATATCCTGAACACATTTGACAAACTCCAAGCTATCCAGCCCTTTTACAGTATGGGAGTCCCAGTTAAGACAGTGACACCTCGTTAGAACGCGATTCATTAATCTGCAGAATTGCTTATAGCGTAGTGTCTTTGGACCCCAAACTTTGCAAATAAGTTGATTAAAATTCAGAATACCAGTATTAAAAGAATGCGCTTGCTTTCTTTCATTGAAATTGTTAATTATAAGCCGCTTTCAGGTAGAATCGTCGGAAGAATGTGGCTCCGGAGCCAGCTGCGGGAGTCTGCGAACGGACGTTCAGGTGGCAGCGCTGAAGGCGGTGTTCTGCCACCTGAAAGGTCCGCAGCGGGGAGAGGTGCCGTGGAGCAAACACCGGCTCCTGAGTCGGGGCAGGGGCAGCTATCTGACAGTGCACCTTCCCGCTGCCTGACACCCCCCTTCCCTGCTGCCGACAGCCCCCCTGGTGCGGGACACTTCAGCCCTGACATCCCGCGCCAGGGGGCTGTCGGCAGCGGGGAGGGGGGGCCTTTTGGATTTGATTATCCTTGGGCACTTTGGCATAGATGCATCTGTTCCATGACTCAGCTGTTATGCAGTATGAAATCTGGGCCCCCAACTACCGCGTTCTAACGAGGTTTTACTGTATTTGGAAAGTTAAAATCTCCTCATTTCGAACTGCACGTAACAAGCAGCAATAGGACAATGAACCAAACAGTGTTTAATTTTATTTTTAACTCTTAAAAGTATAGTCTTAACTTTTAAACGATCCTTAACACTAAATCTATCCCAGCTATACATGGGTAAACTTTTTTGTGATGGACCTAAACCATTGCAGTCCAATCCTCAATCTAGAAAGCTACTTTAAAGTTCAGTCTTTTAAATTCATTGTTGAAGCGTAGCCCTTTGAAATTTGGTGCCCAGAATTAATCTTGAACTGATGGGGAGACTGGAGTTGTAGCTGCTACAGATTCACGAATTCTCCTTGCGTTGCCTTTGAAGAAATGTCCATCCACACGAGCTGTGGTCATTACACTCCTGGACCTTTTGTAGGCAAGTCCCAAACTGGGCAGCCTCCACAAAGCTTCCAAGACCCTGGCACTGGTCTCTCCAAGTTACTTCCATGCTCATCACACTTAAAATGAAGCGGTCTCTCCAAGTGACCTCCACTGTTGGTCACAATCAAAATGAAGCATTTTGTTTCCCAAAAAGACCCTCCTGGCACAATCCACCAAAAAGGCCCAGTCATTCACAAAACATGCTTTGCTCTGAATTCCACAGAAATAGCTGGCCACAAGAGCTGCCTCAGAAACCTGTTTTCTCTCCAGCCGTCAGAATGGTTCTCCCTTGTAAAATCACGGTGTCTTTGCAAATGTATCGAATTGTTGCTGGGCTGTGACTTGTGTTAAATGTTAACGGTGACCATTCAGTCCTTCCTGTCTATACTATCCCTTACAGTAATAATCCTATTTTACTAAAACAGGAGCTCATAATATTCCTTTATCACAACTTTCTGTTTCTTACATATGTCTCTATAGATTTGCTCCTCAAAACCTCTCTGCTATTGGGCAGTCTATAATACAACCCCATCAGTGAGGTCACACCTTTCCCATTCCTCAGCTCCACCCATAAAGCCTCTATAGACAAGCCCTCTGGGCTGTTCTGTCTAAGCACAGCTGTCATATTTTCCCTCACTAGCAATGCCACTCCTCCACCTTTCATCCCTCCCCCTCTATCAAGTCTGAAATAACAGAACCCCGGAACATTGAGCTGGCAGTCCTGCCCTTCTTGCAATCAAGTCTCATTAATAGCAATAATTTCGTAATCCCACGTGCCAATTCACGCCTTAAGATTGTCTGCCTTTCCGACAATAATCCTTGAATTGAAATAAATATACCTGAGAACATTTCTATCATGTACAAACCTTTGATTTCTGTCTATATATGCAGTCCTCGCATGACCTTTATCCTCCACCACCTCATTATCTGATCTAACACTTTGTTCCCATCCCCCTGCAAACCGCACCCCCACCCCTGGAGTAGCACTAGCAAATCTACCCACAGGGATGTTAGTCCCACTCCAGTTCTGGTGCAAACTGTCCCATTGGAACTGGTCTCACCTTCCCTGGAACAGAGCCCAATTGTCCAGAAACATGAAGCCCTTCCTCCTGCATCATCGCTTTATCCACGTATTGAGCTGCATTAACTTCCTATTTCTAGCCTCACCAGCACGTGGCACAGGTAGTACTCCTGAGATCACAACCCTGGAGGCCCTGTCCTTCAACTCCCTCAACTCTCTTTGCAGGACCTCCTCACCTTTTGGTTCCTACATGGACCAGGACTTCTGGCTCTTCACCTTCCTTCCTGACAATATCAAGAACTCAATCCAAGATATCGTAGACCCTGGCACCAGGGAGGCAACAGACCATCTGAAATTCTTGATCTCTCCCACAGAACTTCTTATCTGTCCCCCTAACTATCGAATCCTCCATTACTACTGCTCTCTTCTTTTCCCTCCTTCCTCTGTCCAGTTTTGATGCCAGAGACTTGACCAATACAAGTTGTTCTTGGTAGATTGTCCCCACCAACAGTATCCAAAATGGTATATTTATTGTTGATGGAAACTGCCAGAGGGGTTCTCTGCTCTCTCTGTCTTCCCCTTCCCTTTCCTGACAGTCACCCAGCTACCCACCTCCTGACCCTTGGTGGTGACTGTCTCGCTGAAGCTCTTGTCTATCACCCCCTTTGCCTCTCCATGCTAATCTTCTCTGTATCGTTCTAATTTTAGTATATGTGCTGCCGAAGCAAACACACCCCCTCTGCCTCTCGAATAATCCAGAGTTCATCCAACTCCAGTTTCCTAACTTGGCTTGACAGGAGTTGCCGCTGAATGCACCTTTTGCAGATCCAGTCTTCGGGGACAATTACGCTGTCCCAGATTTTCCACATCCCACAATCGGAGCAACCCTCTGCCCTATATATATGGATGAATTTGGAGTCATGGAGTGATGCAGCACAGAAAGATCCATCAGCCCAACTCATCTATGCTGGACTAGTTGTGTATCTGAGATAGTCCTATTTGTCTGTTTGATCCATATCCCTTTGGCATGGAGGCCAGAGATGGAGGGAAGGTGGGGTTATATCCCTCTGGCATGGAGGCCAGAGATGGAGGGGTGGGGTTATATCCCTCTGGCATGGAGGCTAGAGATGGAGGGGTGGGGTTATATCTCTATGGCATGGAGGCTAGAGGTAGAGGGAAGGTGGGGTTATATCCCTCTGGCATGGAGGCCAGAGATGGAGGGGTGGGGTTATATCCCTCTGGCATGGAGGCCAGAGATGGAGGGGTGGGGTTATATCCCTATGGCATGGAGGCTAGAGGTAGAGGGAAGGTGGGGTTATATCCCTCTGGCATGGAGGCTAGAGGTAGAGGGAAGGTGGGGTTATATCCCTCTGGCATGGAGGCCAGAGATGGAGGGGTGGGGTTATATCCCTCTGGCATGGAGGCTAGAGGTAGAGGGAAGGTGGGGTTTTGCCTCTGTCCAGTAGTTGCATGTCACCATTAATGAAAGTGATATTTTAATTCCTGATTTAATTTCATCTTGTTCATCTGGTGTGAGTTGTGAATAGTTGTTTCTCAGTGCGTAATCCAAATTCTGGATTCTTGTGCAGTAGTCTAAACACTTTACCAGTATAATAACAGTGTTGGAAAGCTATGGATAACTGCTTTTATTGAGTTTCTGCCTTGAACACACATTGAACAAGACTTTGTTTTATTTTATCCAACCAATCAGCATCCTGCTCATCTGTGATGTCACTGTGGGGATATAATTTTTTTTCTGCAGGTCCCCAAAGCCACTGCTCCGGCTGCCGGACTCTGGTAGGTCAGCAACCTCTGTGTTCGTACTCTGGGCATGGCTGCAGATGTCAATGCTTCACTCCCTCTGCTGGTGCTTTCTTGCACTACCAGTGCTGGTCTGGATTTGGTGTGCAAGGGTTGACAAGAGGTACTTCTCTTAGTGGAGTATCTGAAATGAAGTCCCATTAGTTCAAAAATAAAAGTTCTGGAGAACCTGCCTTGTGTTGAGCTGTATAAAGTCATGAGGTGTGTAGAGGTGTAAAATCTGGAGAGCACTGGTTTAAGGTGAGAGGGGAAAGATTTAAACATGACCTGAGGGGCAACTTTTTCCACACAAACAGATGGTGGGTATGTGCAGTGAGCTGCCAAAGGAAGAGGTAAATGTGGGGGTATTGGTAACATTTGAAAGACAGGAATGTGTATAGGAATATGGGCCATTTACAGGCAAGTGGGGCTAGCTCGAGTAGACCATTTGGTCAGCATGGTTGAGTTGGGCTGAAGGCCCTGTTTCTATGCTATACAGCTCCAAGTTCAGAAACAGGTAATTATTGTCAAGGGTTCGACATTGTTTCATCCCTGATGCCATTGTTGAAATCCGATCAAGTCTGTTTGCTTCTACAAAAGATCTACACAGGTTTGTTCTGTTGCCTTCAATATCTTAAGAACAGATTCATCTGGTCTGATGTATTTGTCAAGATTCCCTTATTATCATTAAAAATGTAATACTTAATCTTTTGTCTGTCGTAAGGCAAACAAAGAATCGCCATAAGCTTTGCCTGGTGGCCCTACAATAGGAGAAAGAGAAGCAAACAAGAGTCCCTTCAGAGAATTTACTAATTCAGATTACATTGGAGATTTCCTTTGATAGGAGATGACCGGCTCAGCGGATAGAAGCTATTTTGTGAATGAAAAGGATGATTGGGGCAGTGAGTGTACATGATGTCCTCTGCATTGTTTAGGTAATGACCTCATGAATTGGCAAGCTGGTTGCCTAACCCAGTTAAGTTTCTGGGGATTTCAGAATAACTCCTATCCCAGTCAGTTTCTGCGGTGAGGTGAGTGTTTCATTGTGTAAATCTGCTGTGTATAAGGTGAATTTCTCTTTCATTGCCACCTGCATTTGGTAGCTCATTGACTCAGCAGTTGATGAGATTTCCTTTGTGGAGACTAGGACTTGATTGAGTGTTGAAATAAATCAGTTTTACCTCTAACTCATCAGTCATAATTGTAGCCAATAGTTTTGCATCGCTGTATCATTATACTGCTGGTTAGCAAAACTTTAACCTCCATTGCACTTAATGTTTTGGAAGCAGAGAATTTATCACATGGGTTTTTGTTCTCTGGCTAAGTCCATGTTGCTTTTTGACCTTGTGGAGCATTGTCTTTGGCAGGCATCATCTCTCCAAGTCACTTCTCAAAGACTTGGGTTGGTTGTAATAATTTGAAAACCGTAGTCTCCGTGTCAGAGCTTGTTGGATGCTCAGTTGTTCGAAGGATTGATACTTCATGTAGCTACTTGGCCATCAGCTGTCTTCATTAAAAGACCTGGTCCATTTTGTGCTGTAGGTTCGTGACTTGGGAAGTCGTCTGGCCCAGTCCCAGAAGGCCCTGAACGAACTGGCAGATGAGCACGAGACAGCAGTTCCCATTTGGGAGGGAAAACAGAAGCAACTGGAGAGTGATCTGCACGTGGCCCTGTCGGATAAAGTACGGTGTGTGTGTGTCTGTGTTTGTGTGTCTCTGCATGTGTGCTTGCCTGCCTATGTTTCCTTGCATGTTTGTGGAGATATCTCCACATATGTGGAATTGTAGGCAAGGGTCTAAGTCTTGGAATTATAGGGAACCATTATAGGGAACCTTTTTCAAAATGTATTTAACTGGAATGAATTTCTTTTTATTTTCCCATTTTAGTTTGTTCACTGAGTTTAGACATGTTCGTAATGCTGCTGTTCATGGAATCTCTCCAAACCAGCCATTCTTAACTTTTTTTTGGCTTTGGCCCCTGGGGGCTCAAAGTTTTTGGAGCTCATTTCTTAGGAAGTAGTCAAGTTTTGGTTTCTTCTGTACTTCTCACCTACTGACTGCATGAAAAACGTAAAAAGTATTTACATTACGTTAGGTGAAAAGAAAACAAGACTTTTACTTAAATATGCTGTGGCCCCTGGGCCAGGGGTTCTGTAGGGCCCCGTGTTGAAATGGCTGCTCTAAATCACTCCTGAACTGTGGAGGTGGCCACCAACCAACTACATTGGTGGTTTGGAGTTGCAGAGATCAGACTACTTTGAAATAGGAGATTTTTCTTCCTTGAAGACATTAGTGAGTTGGATGGAGATTTAGGTCAATCTGGTAATTTCACAACCATAGTTGCTAACAAAATAGCTTTTTGAATTCCAGATTAAATTAGCTACTTGAATGTAAAATTTCCAAGCTCCTCTAGTGAGATTTGAACTTGTCTCTGGGTTATTATTGTAATGGTAGTGATCGTGGTTGCAAGGCAACTAGCAATGCCTTACCGTTTGATTACACTTGGCTGCCACCAGGGGCTGACACAGAGCAGGAGATACAGTATGCTGGATCTGTAATGGAGGTTTGCAGCCACTTGGCATGCCTCATGTGCTGTTTACATCAACTTTAAAGTCAAGAACCTTTTCCTTCATCTATGTGTTGTCTAAGAACTCACACATACGAATACAAGATGAAACCTGGTGCCAGAAGTGGGATGAAGGAAATTAAAGGTAAAATCTAAAGTCAGCAACTGATCAGTGAAGAGAAGCTAACACAGTGAAAAATGGATGGATTACATCCACCAGTGAAACTTAAGCTGACGGGTAATATGGCTGAAAATTGGAACAGATTTAAACAGCATTTTGGATTTTATTCAGTGACAGTTGGAGCTGACGAGAAAAGTGATCAAATGAAAGCGCCAGTTTTCTTACATGTCATGGGAGATGAAGCCCTGGACGTGTATAATAACTTCACATTTGCTGCTGAAGGAGACAAAATGAAACTGGAAAAATAATGCAACAGTTTGAGGCAAACTGCATCCCTAAATGCAACATGACGTTTTAGAGGCACAGCTTTTTTATGTGCACAGCAAATGGTAAGGCATTACTAGTTGCATTACAACCATGATCACTATCTTTACAACTAACCTGAAATCCTGCTGCTAGTCCAGCAACTTAGCTGGTGCACTAGTGCACCCCTCATCTAAATAATATTGCAATGTATCTATTAGTTTATAGTCCATGTGCACTGGAATTCCTGCTGCAGCCGGACAGGTACTTGATACAAAAGCAACTACAATGGAATACATTAAATTAAAAAGGGATATTAAATACAAAGATGGATAATGAATATTCACAGTTACCAATAGTGCAAAAGTAAAGTGATGTGACAATAGTGCAGGCAGTCCTCCTGTGGTTTAAAAAAAACAATGTTGGAGAAACTCAGCAGGTCACACAGTGAACATTGTGTAGCAAAGATAAAAATACATAACATTTTGGGCATCTGCCGACAATTTGCTCATACCTTGATGAAGGGCGGAAGCCTGAAACGTTGGTTTTGTTTCTTTCTTTATCTTTGCAATATAAAGTACACTGTTTGACCTGCTGAGTCACTCCAGCATTGTGTTTTTACTTCATTCATGCTGCCTGCAGACTTTCATGTTTTACTCCAGTCCTCTTGGGTCAGAGCAGTCCCTGATTAGGGGAGGTTCAAAAGCCTGAAGCTGATGGAACTCTGGATACTTTTTAACAACCACACAAGAGAGTTGGAATTGGGTTTTGCTATATTTTAAGAACACTACATAAAGAACATAAACTAAGTTTGTTTTCCCTTTATTCATTATTTCCTCCAGTGGGTGAGTCCAGACCAGGGGCTTAAACCATATCATTGGAAAACCAGGAGTGATGCTGGGAAACATTAAAAACCAGGAGTGATGCTGGGAAACATTAAAAACCAGGAGTGATGCTGGGAAACATTAAAAACCAGGAGTGATGCTGGGAAACATTAGAAACCAGGAGTGATGCTGGGAAACATTTAAAACCAGGAGTGATGCTGGGAAACATTAAAAACCAGGAGTGATGCTGGGAAACATTAAAAACCAGGAGTGATGCTGGGAAACATTAGAAACCAGGAGTGATGCTGGGAAACATTAGAAACCAGGAGTGATGCTGGGAAACATTAGAAACCAGGAGTGATGCTGGGAAACACTAGAAACCAGGAGTGATGCTGGGAAACATTAGAAACCAGGAGTGATGCTGGGAAACACTTCACAGCTTATGAAGAAATTTCTTCCCTTAACTTCTGTGGTGCTGGGATCTGGAGTTAGGTGTCAATTTGAAAAGTAGGAGTTGGAATTGTTTGAATTTTGTAGTATCATTCATATCTAGTCAGTGTTACCAGGTTTTAAAAAAAAATGGTTGGTCCTGTATGTTATTGTGGTCCATACCAGATTCTTGACATGGTGCTCTTGGGTGAAGTGGAGCATAACCTTGTCCTCTTTTACTCACTTAAATCCAAAACGATGAGCTATTACACCTGTACCTGCCTGATCAGGGAGGGAAGTGTGCAAGATTCAAGGAAGTGTTTGACTGCAGCCATTGCCAGTCAAAGATAAATAGCCTGATTTTCACCTCACTTGGTCTTTGTGGGTTCTTGGTATGTACCCCATAGACAGAGTGGTTTGTCCAAAGCAGCAGTGACTGTTAAATTGGAATTGGTCATCATGAACATAGATCATGATGATGTGTCTGAGGTTGGGCTGGTGTTTGTGACTCCAGTCCCGTGTGTGTATGTGGAGATAGAACATTTGTTTTGAGCCATGTGTCGTGTAATGTGTCTGTGGTGCTCATTTTCACCTGTTTAAATATGGTTTTTTTTGTCTGTCTGTGTGTATGTGTGTGTCAGAAACTGATGGAAGAAAAGATCCAGATATTGGAAGGAAAAATATCCTTGATGGAAGATCAGCTCCAGGTGGCTGGGGACAGTTCAAGTGAAGTGAAAGGAGAGGTGATGGGTGATGTTCTTCAGGTATGTCATATGAAAAATGGGAAGCTGCAGTTTCTGCAGTGGTTTATTGTGGACAGTGCAGGTGATGAAGTAGATGTCTTGTTCTAGACTGATTAAGCACTTTTGTACTGAGAATGTTTAGTTAACCTGGTCTGAAAAGATAGGTAGGGGAATCTAGGAGAAGAGGGCACAATTTCAGGATTTAAAACTGAGATGCAGAAGATTTTTTAAGAATTAAGTTAAACATACAGCACTGTATCAGGCCAATTTGACCCTATCAGTCCATGCCATCCAAGTTCATTAGCCAGAGAGTGGTGAACCTCTGGAATTAGCTACCACGGTTGTGGAGGCCAGGTCATTGGTTATATTTAAGGCAGAGATTGATAGATATCTGAAGAGTCATTACAGGGAATAAACATTACAGGGAAAAGGCTGGGGAATGGGACTGAGTGGGATAATGGACCAGTTCATGATGGAATGGCGGAGCAGACTTTAGATTGAATGGATCCTATATCTCACAGTAGTGAATGTGTCATCATTAATCAACTGGAAAATAGCTCCAAACTTCTTCAAAGTCCGTTTTACAAAGCAGAAGTAACTCAAGCTCCGCAGCCACTTCAATATTTTTGAAGTATAATCACGGTTTCTCTGTACTGATGGTTCTCTCTCTGTAGCTCTTCACTCTATACTATGGGGCAGACTCGCAAAACAAACTTCCCTACTGCATCTTTGTACCTGTGACAATATGCTTAAAGCACTTTTCAAAGCAAGATCCTGCAAAAAACAATCTAAGAATTAGACAATATTCTGTAGCGATGAACAAACAGAATCTGGAGGGCTCATTGGGTCAGGCATCATCCATGTAGAGGAATGGAGCCTTTATCAAGTGTTTCATTGACTAATCCTCCATATCGATGCTGCCTGATCCACTGAGTCCTTCCAGCTTCTCTTCATTCACTCAGGAATCGTGTCTGCAGTTTTAGTGTTTCACTTCTTCTTTGGTGATGCTGGATTGAAGGCAGGTCCGCCTGCTTGTCATTCTGAGAGAACAGAAACTGTTAAACAAAAAATAAATGCTAAAAGACCCAAAAAGGTTTGGCCTGTGGGTGGGTAGGTGAGGGGGAACAATAACTCATTTGGGAAGGGCATGGCCTGCGAATCCCCCCCACAAAAAGATGCCAACCCTGAGTGTACTGGAGAAACAAGGAACATTCTGTCTAGACACTCCAGCCGGACAGCATTAACATCGATCTCCAATTTCTGTTCATCCCTTTCCCTATCTTTCCGTCTCCTTTCCTCAAGCTCCCTTCCCCCTTTTCTCTCCTCACTCCCTACCACTTCTCAGCTTTCTCTTCTACCTCCTACCTACATCCACCTACGATCTCTTGCCTGTAAGCCTGTGTTCTCCCCGCCCCTTTCTCCCTCTTCTCCCCTCTGATCATGTTTTTATTCAGACACTTGTCTGAATATACTGTACCTGATGAAGGGCCTGGACCTAAAACGTTAGTCACCCTTTACTTCCTATGGACGCTGCATGACCTGCTGAGTTTCTCCAGTATGTTTATGAGTTGCACAGGACAGAGGCAGTATCATTTTTTTATTATTTTATTTAAGAAATTTTAAAGCACATCATTAAAACTACAAGAAAAAATATGAAACATGTGGTATACCCCCTTCCCTTCCCCCCTCTACCCATCCTCCCCCTCAGAATATACCAAAAAAAAGAAAGTTTGGAGAATGTAAAAAAAAAACCGTAAAATCTCAATACTAATAATAATGGAGCTGGGGATAACGGACAGGATGGGGTTTCAGAGAGTCTTTCAAATTTTCAAATCAAAATTTTGTAAGTATGGGCGCCATATTTTTAAAAATTGATATATATTACATAAATTATAAGTTATCTTCTCAAGTGGAATGCAAGTACGCAATTCAGCGTGCCATCTCTCCATCCCTAAATCTAAATCTGATTTCCACATAATGGCTATGCACTTCCTAGAAACAGCAAGTAGTAAAAATTTAATTTGATACATAGTTAACCTTAATTTAGGTCTAATCACTTTAATATTACATCTGCTCCTGTGGGAGTTTAACCTCTAATATATTCTCCAAAAAATTTCCTACCTCTAACCAAAAAGATTTTACCCTAGGACACTTACTTCCAAGTAGAATGGAAAACAGAACCAACTTCCTTACCGCATGTAAAGCATAAATCTGACAATATTGGATTGAATTTTTGAGGAGGAGTTAAATATAATTGATGCAAAAAATTATATTCAACAAATCTATTCCTAACCGTAATAATTTTCATCATATTGTAGTGTGTGCACTTTGCGAAGTGTGGAGTAAGAATGACACGCACGCAGTCAAGTTGAGGTTGAAGACTGATTTATTGTACTGCCAGCTCTACTTTATATTCACTTATTCACTCCCTGCCTCTGACAACAGGAGTGACGTCGTCGCAGCACTGGCCTCCTACTGGCCTGTATTCCCGCTGTTTCCTGCCTTGCGGGAAATCAAGCAGAACAACGGCTGTTAATCCCTGTGGGGCCCTCACGATCACTGGGTTCACCGGACAGGTTGTGACTCAGTTTGCAGGCTGCACGACACCCCCGCCCAGAACCGGCGATCGGAGGGTCCACTGCCACTTTGCGCTGCCACTCTGATTCACGGGAGTTGAGTTTCAACTGGCTGGCTAATGTCTGAATGGGCCGGTTTCAGGCAGTCCAGGGTGACATTTTCTTCTTTGCTGGAAATGTCCAGTATACACGTCAACCCATTGTGCCTGACGACTCTGTACAACCCCTCATATGGCCATTGGAAGTGTGCCCAGTACGCTCCCCTTCGCACAAAAACATACTCACAGATGTGAAAGATTTGGGCTGGCTGTGCAGTCTGGGCTGTGGAGGGGTTAGTCTTTCCTCAGCAGTTTCAGTGCAACCGTGGGGGTTTCTGGATCCTTGGCAATGGTGAAGAACTCCCCCCGGATTACCCAGGGTGCACTGTAGACCACTTCTGCTGCGGAGTCATTAAAGTCCTCTTTTGGCATGGTGCATATCCCCAGAAGGACCCAGTTGAGGCTCTTGAGCCAGGCCATAAGGACTGCTTTTAAGTGTCTGTGGAACCGCTCCACCAACTTGTGGGATGTGGGTAATATGCTGTGGTATGGTGGAGTTTGATTCCCAACAATTTAGCTAGTGCCGCCCAGATACCCGGGATAAACTGTGCTCCCCTGTCAGAGGTGAGATGTTCCGGAACTCTGAACCTGGATACTCAGGTGTTGATTAGTGCCCTTGCGCAGGTTTCCATGGTCATGACAGCCATCGGGACCGCCTCCAGCCACCTCATGGGACAGTCAACCATAGTGAGGAGGTATCTCGCCCCACGGGAAACCGGTAGCAGTCCCACGAGGTTGACATTGATGTGGCTGAACCTACGCTGTGCTGGCTCAAAAGTGGGGAGCTGCTTCAGTATGGGTTTGCACCATTGATGCCTGGGAGACCATGCAGGTCTTGGCCCACCGACTGACCTGCTTACGGAGCCAGAGCCAGACAAACCTGGCCAGCCACCATTGTTAACAAAGTTCTGATGGCCAGATGTGCCAAGTTGTGCACCGCGTCGAAGAGCTCCCGCTCCATACTGCCAGCACGATGGGGCGGGGTTTGCTGGTGGAGACGTCGCAGATGTGGGTCTGGTTGCTGGGGCAGATGATGACATCCTCCAGCCACAGCCCAGAAAGCACTGTACACCGGGATCTCAGGGTTGTCATGTTGTGTCCTGGCTAGGGCTGAATAGTCTGTGCCCTGGGATAGGGCGTGGACGGGCTTAATGGCGGGATGGAAGAGTGCACTGACCACCACACTGCTCTTGCTGGTGATCTGTTGGATGTCCATGGTGAATTCAGACATGTAGGAAAGATGCCTCTGCTGCCTGGCCAACTACGGGTCAGACCTTTGTGGAATGCAAAAGTCAGTGGTTTGTGATCTGTGAAGACTTTGCCTTCCAGAAAGTATCGAAGTGCCTGACCGCCAGATACATCTCTAATAGCTCCTGGTCAAAGGCGCTGTATTTAAGTTCAGGTGGCGAGAGGTGCCTGCTGAAAAAAAGCCCAAGGGCTGCCATTGCCCGTCGATCAGCTATTCGAGGACCCCTCTGACCACTGTGCTGGAGGCATCCACCATGAGGGCAGTCAATGGCTCCTGCCTGGGGCGAACCAGAAGGGTGGCGTTGGCCAGAGCGTCCTTTGCCTTCTGGAATGCCTCTGAGGCCTCCCCATCCCGGGCATTGTCTTTCTTTTTCCCCGCCATAAGTGCAAAAAAGGGGCACATGATCTGAGCTGCTGCCAGTATGAGTCGATGGTAGAAGTTAGGGTTCTAAAACTCCTGCAGTCCCTTCACAGTCGAGATTTCATGAACCGTCAAACAGCCTCCACCTTCTTGGGCAACGGTTTCGCCCCGTACCTGTCGATCCAATGCTCCAGGAAGTCGATTGTGTCCTGCCCGATCTGATGCTTGGCAGGGTTGATGGTCAGCCTAAACTCCTGCAGGCGGGTGAATAGTTGCCTGAAGTGGGCCATGTGCTCTGAATGGTTGCAGCTGGCAATAAGTATATTGTCCAGGTAAATGAACACGAATGGGTGGTCCATCAGCCACTGAAAAGCCTGAGCAGCGTTCTTAAGTTCGAAGGGCATCCTTATTAAATTGAAGGGGGTGATTATGGCGGTTTTGGGGATGTCCTTGGAGTGCACTGGGATTTGATAATAACCCCTGATTAAATCGACCTTTGAAAACACCCCATGCCCCTTGTAAGTTGGAGGTAAAGTCTTACATATGGGGCACGGAGTATCTGTCCAGTGCAGTGGCCTCGTTGAGGCGTCGGTAATCACTGTACGACCTCTACGCTCCTGCTGCCATTGTGACCACGTGCAGGGGGATGTCCTGGGGCTGTCCGACTGCCAGACTATCCCCACTCCTCCATTTTCTTAAATTTCTCTTTGGTGAGGGCAAGTTTTTTGGAAGGGGGAGGCAGTGCGCCCTGGTGTGGAGCGGGTGGCCCTCAGTGAGGATGTGGTGCCTTACCTTGTGCTTTGGTTTTGCGGAGGAAAATTGTGGTGCCGTGATTGCGGGAACTCCACCAGGATGTGTGTGTAGATGTCAGACAGCGGGATGGAGTCGAGGTGGGGAGGGACGGTAATTTGGCTTCCCTCAGGGGCATTGTTTGAAAAGTTTTCAAGTCTACTAGCAGGCAGTGGATGCACAGGAAATTGGCTCCCAGGAGTGATTGTGGCACTGCCGTGACAGTAAAAGTCCACTTAAATTGGTGGCCAGCAAATTGGAGGGGTATGGTTCAGGTGCCACAAGTTCGAATAGAGGTGCTGTTCGCTCCCCTCAGTGCCAGTCCCAGCTTCTCGTTCCAGGTGTCGTGGGCCGATGGGGGGGGGGGGAAAGGACACTCATTTTGGCACCGATGTCCACAAGGAACCATCTTCCCAACAGAGTCCTACACATGGAAGAGGCTGTCACATTGGCCAACCGCTGCAGCCATTAACGACAGCTGGGCATGGCAGTTCCCAGAAACATGCAGGGTGGGTGACATCAATGGGCCCCCGCACTCCATCGTTGATGATAATAACAATATGGCTGGGTAGGTGGTCCATTTGCCTCTCCTGCTGCAGCCTTGTTGCCATCTGGGGTCGAGGCTTGGCGATCTGTTTCATCGAGACGTTGTTTTCTTTGCTCTCCAGAGCACATCCACCCCAGCTGTGACTTTCCTCAGGTCGCTGAAATCCTTGTCAGCAAGCAAGAGTGAGATATCCTCAGGCAGCTGCACCAGGAAAATCTGCTCAAACTGCAGACAAGGCTTGTGTCCCTTGGTGAGTGCAAGCATCTTGCTTATGAGGGCAGATGGGGCCTTGTCCCCCAAACCATCCAAGTGCAGCATTTAGCTGGCGTGCTTGCATTGTGATAGCCCGAAAGTACAGGTTAGAGGCTATTTGAGGGCACTGTATTTGCCTTGATCCAGAGGCTGCCGTAGGAAATCGACGATCCTTGCTGCCATGTCCTAGTCGAGCGAGCTCACTACGTAGTAGTAGCGGATGTTAGCGACGGCGATCTGTCGAAGGTGGAACTGGGCCTCAGCCTGTTCGAACCACACATGACTGTGACGCCCAGAATGTTGGCTTAAATGAATCATTTACTTTTGAGATTTATAGGTAATCTTAGAATCCTTATTAATAACATTAAATTGTTCTAGAAGTTTGTTCTGCCTTCAATTGCAAAGCAAGAACTTTGTGAGCTCTTTCTCCCAATCCATAATACTTTTGTTTAGTTTTCTCAATTAATTTTTCAGTTCTATGTCTGAATCATATTATAATAAAATTTCTTCTTTATTAAACATTTCCTTTTTTCATCAGAAGCTTTTCTCTGCAAATCTTTTCCAAACTCTATCTTTTTTTCCAATTGATCAACTTATTTAGCATAAATCCTTCTTAAATATGCTTTCAAATCCTACCATAAAATACATTCATTATCCACTGAATTAGAATTTATTTCTAAAAATTCTTGAATTTGTTTTCTTATAAAATCACAAAAATCTACCCTTTTCAAAAATGTAGGATTAAATCTCCATCTATAAAACAATTTTTCCTTTGCAGAAAACAAGCATCAAAGTGGTGAGTGATCAGATAAAATCCTAGCTTTATACTCTGGATGCATAACTCATCTTTGTAACTGTGCCAAAATTAAAAGCATATCTTTTCTTCAAATAAGAGTCATTCCTATAAGAATAAAAAGAATAATCCTTTTCTTTTGGATTCAACCTTCACCAAATATCTATCAAATTCAAATCTTTCCTCAAAGTCAATATCCTCTTTGCAGTTTTAGTCCTAGTAACGGATTTCTGTGACTTATCCAATATTGGATCAAGACAACAATTAAAATCTCCTCCAAGTTAAACATTTTCATGAGCTTCAGCAAGATGCAGAAAAGCATCATGAATAAATCCTTCATCACTAACATTAGGTGCATATTAAGTGTCCACGTCTCTGAATAAATTTGACAATGTGCCAAAACAAACCTCCCAACAGGATCCATAACAACAGATTGAATCTTAACAGGTAGATTCTTATTAATTAAAATAGCAGCCCCTCTAGAATTAAATGCTGAAGCTGCCACCTGACCTACCCAATCTCTTTCTAATTTTTGATGCTCTTTCTCTGTTAAATGTGTCTCTTGTAAATAAGCAATATCAATGTTCATTTTTTAATATAGGCTAAAACTTTTTTCTCTTAATTGTATAATTAAACACATTTATATTAAAACATTAAAAATTAATAACTTTCTAACCGCCATTTCTTAAATCCAAAAATTAAAGAGCTCTCAACACCATTGGACCCCATATCCATAAAACCCTTCAATTACATTTGACATCTCAAAGCAGAAATGAATAAAAAGAAATAAAACCAGAAAAAAAACTGAAAAGACCCCTTGAAAAAATAAGTATTGATTAAAAAAAAACACCAGTACTATTTCCTTCAATTATACAGGAAGTGGCCCTCGCCACAAAATGGCACATGGTTACGGAAAGAGAAGATTAAAAAGTCTGCCCCTCCCAGACAGAATATGTATTACTTTAATTAAACAGTTCATTTATAAGTATAAAGAACTTCTTCAAGGTCTTTATTCACTTGCTCATCATCAATTTCGACCAATTCTTGTTGCTTCGACACCTGTAATGCAACTTGCATAGTCTCAGATCGGTCTGCCAAAATTTTGCACATCCATTTGTTGATCTTGTTTAATATTCGGAAGAAAATTCACAAATTCCAAAGCTGCTTCTTCATTTGCAAAAAACCATGACTGATTTTCTCCTGAAAACACTAAGTGTAGCTGGATATCGGAAAGAAAATTTATATCCTTTTTTCCAGGGTACTGATTTCGCAGGATTAAACTCGTTTCTTCTTTTCACAAATGACGTGCTTGAATCTGCATAAAAAATACCTTATTATTTGCCAGTGTTAATGGACCTTGATATTTTCGGGATTTTGTACAGCCACTCTTAATGTCGTTTCCTTATCCTGTTCCGAGCCCAGAGGACCCCAAAACCCAGCAGCAATAGATATCCACCAAAACAAATGGTTACTTAAACAAAAGTTGCTTTTAATTATCTTTAAACACGAAAATAGAATCAAACTTTAATTATCTCTATTGACTTACTTAATCTAATTTAACTCCATTCTAATTCTAAGCGCATGTGTATGCAATGTGTGTATAAGTTCAGAAAAGTTCTTTGGTTCACAATCCAATCTCACTTCTCATTCCTCCAAGTTCACTGTTTGCAGGCAATTCTTATACTGTGCACAGAATTTAACATTTATAAAGTTCACCAGGCTATGTAACACTGTACAAGTGATCTCTGTGTGCGTGTCTCTCTCTCTCTCTGCTTGCAAAACCACATGACCTTCTCAGAACTCCAAGTTCTCTTCCAGACAGAGCGGCTCCAACATACTCTTTCATCTGTTGCCTTTTGTTAACAACAATCCTTTAGTGAAGTCTCTTGAGCACTCTTCAAAAGGTCTTTCCAAAGCTCAGGAGCCAATACGTCTATCATGGGGCAGAGCTCCAGTATTTTAAATAAGATCTGCTTTAAAATGTTTGTATGTGACCTACACTAACAAACCTTTCCCAATTTATCTCCCAAAAACATATCAATATACTCTGTCACAATCTTGATAATGTAAGCATCTAATCAAAACCCAGTGTGGCGCTTGTCTCGGGAATAGTTTCTTTCTATTAAGCCTATGTGCTCTATCTTATTCAAGTCCATTTGGGAAGTTCTCAGGACCCAGAACTTTTGGAATCTATTTTTGAAAAAATTGCACAGGATTAGAACCTTCAAAATTTTCAACCAGCCCAACAATTTTCACATTATTCCTGAGACTATAATTTTCTAATATATCAATCTTTGGTAAAAGTTCTTTCCTTTGCATGACAAAATCTTCCATTTTATTAACTGTATCTTTACATTGTTCCACTTCATAATGATAATCTTGGATATCGTCTTCAATATTCTGGACTTGAATTTTAACTTTATCAACAGCTTCAGTATATTTTGCTATTTCTTCTTTAATATTTTTCATCTCACCCTTAACATATTCAAATTGTGCTTTAATATCACTTCTGAGAGATACAAATTGCAGATCCACATGTTTACACATTAACTGCATTTGGCGGATACTTATAGAAGTTTGTTCTTGTGCACCCAGACCTCAATTTCTGGCTTCAAGATCTCTGAATTGTGCAGCTTCAATCCCTTCAGTTGGTTGGGCTTCATCTTTTTCACATGCACTCCTGCTCCCTCCAAATCCTCATAAGCTTTTTCTTCCTTCTCTTTGTCTTGGTCTTCAACCTTTTGTCCGTCTGAGTCGCTTCCAGATGCTCCTGCCACGCTACTGAGAACAGCTTTCATCGGTTCAGCTATTCCCCATAGGGCCACAGTTTGCTCTGTTGGGCGCATGTGCAAACTCTCGCATATGCGCAGTTGTTCCTGTGACGTCTGTAGTTCGATTTTCTTCTTCTGGGCCCCAGCACCATTTTCCCCGGCTCCCCGAAGAGGTGGCACTGGAGTCATATGAATCCTTGCCATCACAGTGCGGGTCACTCTTGGAGGAGGAGGAGGAAGAACTTGAGCCCGAGGCTCCATCATTAAGGTAGGCCCAACTTCTTCAGCTGTATGACCCTCTACTAACTGCTTTCTTAGTCTTTTGAATTTTCCCTTTCCTTGAAGCCATATATCAATTTGAGAATAAATTTCCAAAATTTTTAAGTTTAAGAAAATTTGAAAAAAAAATTTGGGGATCAGTTTTTAATTAATTCTGCCAGGAGAGATGTACTTTCACATCTCCAACCCAAGCCGTTTAACCATGCCCAAGGCTGTATTGGTTTGACATTTTTTTCAAGGCCTTTCCTCTGACGTTGTTGTACTCCTTCAACCTTCTGCTAGAATGTCAGCCCAGATTACTCTGGTACCTGAACTCCTGGCCTACTGAAGGAGTAAGATGCTCCTCTACCTAGTCATTTGGCCACAAAGTCACTCATTTCATAATTCGGCATTAATATACAACAGAAAAAGAAACGGCCTCAACACCAAATGCTGTGGAACACCACTAGCAACTAGCAGCCAACCAGAATATGATCCCGGAATTCTGACTCTCTGCTTCCTGTCAATCAGGCAATGCTCTACCCACACTAGTATGTATATTACCTTGACTCTATCTTTTCTCCCCGGACCAATCCCTCCCCACCTACAATCGTGATACCTCTCATGCCCTCCATCTTTTCAGTGACTTCAGATACCCGAACTGAACCACGATGGATGACCAATCTTTTTTTACCTCCATTTGTCCATACAGAAGGTCTTAAAGCTTTTCACTTCTTTCAGGACAAGAGACCCAGTCACCCTCCACCACTACCCTCCTCACTTTAAACAACTTCTTATTTAACTCATCCCACTTCCTCCAAATCAAAGGAGTAACCATGGGTACCCACATGTGTCCCAGCTACGCCTGCCTTTTTGTGGGCTTTGTGGAGCAATCCATGCTGCAAGCCTAAACAAGTAAGACCCGTTAACTCTTCCTCCAGTATATCAATGACTACATCGGGCCTCCCTCATGCATCCGTGATGAGTTTGTCAACTTCAGCCACTTTGCACCCAACTTCCACCACAATCTCAAGCGCACCTGGTCCATCTCCGACAGCACTCTCCCCTTTCTGGATCTCTCTGTCTTCATCTCAGGAGACAAGCTTTCCACTGACATATATTACAAGCCCACTAATTCCCACAACTACTTTGACTACACCTCCTCTCAACCTTCCCCCTGCAAGGATTCTAACCCCTTCTCTCAATTTCTCCGTCTCTGCCGTATCTATTCCCAAGATGAGGTCTTCCAGTCCAGATCTTTCAAAATGTCTGCCTTCTTCCACAAATGTGACTTTCTTTCCACCACCATAAACTCAGCCCTCACCCGCATCTTCTCCATTTCCCACGCATCTGCCCTGGCCCCTCCTTCCTCCAGGTGCAACAGAGTTCCCTTTATCCTTACCTACCACCCCACAAGCCTCTCCATCCATCACATTATCCTCCAAAATCTACGACACTTACAACAGGAACCCACTACCAGATGCATCTTCCACTCTCCTCCCCTCTCTGCCTTCTGACTCCCTGGTGCACTCCTCCATCCCCACCAATCTTCCCCGGGCACCTTCCCCTGCGGCCACAGGAGGTGTAAAACTTGTGTCCACACCTCCCCCCTCACCATGGTCCAGGATCCCAAAAAGGCCTTTCAAGTGAAGCAATACTTCACTTGTGTATTCGCAGGACTGATTTACTGCATCTGGTGCTCCCTTTGTGGCCTTCTCTTCATCGGAGAGACTGGGCGATCACTTCATTGAGCACCTTCGCTCCGCCTGCACCAGTGACAGAAACCTCCCAGTAGCCACCATTTCAGTTCTGTGTCACACTCCTACTCTCACATGTCTGTCCATGGCCTTATGTACTATCCCACCAAAACCACCAGCAAATTGAAAGAACAACACCTGATTTTCCATCTGGGCACTCTTCAACCGGATGCCATTAACATCGACTTTTCCGGTTTCTGCTAACCTGCTCTCCTCTCCCCCCCCTCCCTTCCCCTTTCCAGTTCTCCCTCCCTTCACCGAGCCACCTCTCCTCCCCTTGATCGCTGCTGTCCCCTCTGTCCCTTCTCCACCTATCACCTCCTGCCTTTGCGACCCCCCCCCCTTACTCTTCTGCTCGGACACCTGCCGTCATTTTTCCATACCTTGATGAAGGGCTCAAGCCTGAAATGTTGGTTATGTATTTTTACCTTTGCTATATAAAGGGCACTGTTTGACCTGCTGAGTTTCTCCAGCATTGTGTGTTTTTACAAGTATGTTTCTTGTATGCCATGGGCTCTTATCTTGGTAAGTAGCTTCATATGAGGCACCTTATCAAATGCCTTCTGAAAATTCAAAATACAACATTCAGTGCACCTCCCTTATCCAACCTGCTTGTCACTTATTCAAAGAATTCCAATAAGTATGTCAAGCAAGATTTTCCCTTTAAAAAACCATGCTGTCTTTGGTCTATCTTGTCATGTGCCTCGAAGTACTCCGTAACCTCAAGCTTGACAATTGACTCCTAACGTCTTCCCAACCACTGACATCAAGCTAACTGGTCTATTATTTCCTTTCTCCTGCCTCTCTCTCTCTCTTCTTGAATAGTGGAGTGACATTTATGATTTTCCAGTCCTCCAGGACCATGCCAGAAACTATTGATTCCTGAAAGATCATTACCAATGCCTCCACAATCTCTATCACTACATCGTTCAGGACCTGAAGGTACAATCCATCTGGTCTGTAAGGTGGGAGACTTATCCACCTTTAGACCATTCAGCTTTCTGAGCACCCTCTCCCTTGAGACTAATGCAAAATACTTATTTAGTTCCTCTACCATTTTCTTGTTATTGCTCAGGCCTAATTTTCTAAAGGTCCTATATCTACTCTCACCTCTTTTATTCTTTATATACTTGACACATTTTTGTATCCTCTTGATATTATTTGCTACCCTACTTTCATACTTCATCCTTTCCCTCCTTATGCTTTTTAGTCACCTTCTGCAAGTTTTTTAAAAACTTCCCAATCCTTTATCTTCCCACTAATTTTGCTTCCTTGTATATCCTCTCTTTTGCTTTCACATTGGCTTTGACTTCCCTACTCAGCTACAGTACTGACTTTTCCATTTGAATATTTGCTCTTTTTTGGTTATGTATTTATCTTGCACCTTCCCCATTTCTTGTAGAAACTCCATCCATTGCTCTTCTTCCCTACTAGTGCCTCCTTCCATTCTAATTTCCTCTCTCATGCCACTATAATTCCCTTTACTAAAATATCGACACATCATATTTTATTTTTTTCCTTGTTAAATCTTAAATTGAATTCATTCGTATTCTGATCACTGCCCCCTAATGGTTCCTTTATTCTAAGCCTTCTTAATCACCTCTGCTGCATTACGCAACACCCAATCTAGTAAAGCCAAACCCTTTGTGGGGGCTCATCAACAAGCTGTTCTAAAGAGCCATTTTTAAAAATAATCTCGAGATCCAGTTCCAACCTAGTTTTCCCAGTTTACTTGCATGTTAAAATTCCCCCGTGACTACCATAACATTGCCCTTCTGACACACCTTTTTTTTTTTGCTGCCTGATCCACTGAGTTCTTCCAGTAGATTGTTTTTTTGTTCTAGATACCAGTTTCTGCAGTATCCTTCACGGCCTGTGTGTCCAAGGAATATCCTTTTTACATAGGGTGGCTGATATCTGGAACTCACTACTGGAAGAGGTGGTGGAATCAGATAACATTCGTTATGTGCAAAAGCAATTTTGGCAGACGCTTGAATAGATGAGGCATAGATAGAATAGTCTTAATATGGATAAATGGGAGGTGAACCGAGTACTCCATGATTCCACGTCCTGTCCTCCTGCAGTATTGTTTCCCAACAGAAAGGAAAAGTTGCAGAATTTCATTGCCTTTAGTTTAAAGCAGTGCACCCTAACATCTACCTCCAGTGACCTGGCTCCAATTTTTCTTTTAAGATAAGAACATAAGAAACAGGATCTGGAGGAGGTAATCTGACCCGTTGAGCCTGCTCCTCTATTCATTAAGATCATGGCTGATTCATCTTTGGACTTGGGTCCACTTCCCCACTTTCTCCCCAACCCTTAATTCCCTGACTATGCAAATATCTGTCTCACAGACTTCAATATATTTAATGAGACAGCCTCTGCTCCTTCCTTTGGTAGAGATTTCTGAGTACTTAAGTACTTTCCCCTTGCAGACCACTTCATCATAGGAATTGTAATTTCACTGTCTGACCTATCAAATATGTAATACATTAAGACCTTTTCCCTCCTTGCAACTTCTCACCCCCATCCCAACCTACTGTCACTTGCAGCTGGAAGCTTTGAAATTGGAGGTGTCACAGCTGACAGCTAAAGCTGCAGAACTGGAGCAGGAGAGCACCCTTCATAAAGAGGAGAAGGGCCAGTTAACAGAGAGAATTGACAACTTCAAGCAGTCCAACGCCGAACTTCTCGCCAAGAAGGAGATGCTTGAACAGGCTGTCCACGATCAGAAGGAAAGGCTGACAGGCCAATTGGACGCCTTGAAACTGGAAATCATGAAGGTGAACAACTCTCTGATGCAAAAGGAACTGGAACTGGAGGAAGAAAAGAAACTGAGGCACCAGCTGGATGAGGAGTCCCAAAGAAAAGAGCAGATGGCTCAGCAGGCTGTTCTTGATCTCCGCTCAAAGCTGGCAACCCTTGGTGAAAGCCTACAAGCAAAAGAGGAGATGCTACACGGATTTGAGAAGCAGCTGGAAGCTGAACGAGAGAACACGTTGCAACAAATAACTGCCCTCAAGCAAGAATCTGAAAGGATTTGCAACGAGAAGATGACCATGGTCAGCCAGTATGAAACCTTGAAAGCAGAAAAGGAGAGTGAAAAGGACAAGCTCAATAAACGGATTCGTTTGTTGGAAGATAACCAGCTGGGCATCGAAAGCCTGGAGAAAGAGAGGAACGAGCTTCTGGAGAAGGTTCAGATGTTGGACATGGAGGTTACAGAGGTGACATCAAAAAACCACAGCCTCCAATCTGCCTGCAATGCCCACAAGCAGAGCCATTCTGTGGAGGTTGCAGCTCTCAAAACCAGGCTGCAGGAGACTGAAGATGAGCTAGAAGAGCACAGAAACAAGTTGAAGGGCCTTGCTGACACGCTGCATAACCAGGAGATGCTTCAGGATCAGCTTGTCTCCCTACAGAAGACCCTCCAGGAGCTGGAGAATGAGAGGAAGCTTTGGGAAGAGGTTCAGGCGCAAGAAGCCAAGAAGCTTTGCCAGCTGACTCAAGAGTTGAAGGAGCTTAAAGAAGAACGTGATCGAGCCAAAGCCCAGTTATCGGATGAGCTGAAGCGTCAAGAGTTGGCTCAGGCTGAGGTGAAGCAGTCCATGGAGAGTTCTGCCATGCTACAGACTAAGCTGTCTGACGCTCTGAGGATGGTTGAAGAGAAGGAAAAAGAAGGAGAGGGATTCCAGCAAGAGGCTGCTTCATGGAAAGAGAAGTTTGAGGCTGCTCAGCAGAAGGGCGTTGAGTTAAACAAAGCAATTGGGAACCTGAAGGAGGTGCTGGAGAAGAGGCAGGCTGAGCTCTTAGAGGAGCGGGCTAAGAGCAGCAAGCTTGAGGTCCGCGTGGGTCAGTTGGAGGCTGAGGGAGAGGGGAAAGTGTGGGTGCCACAGAGAGAGCTCTCGCGACTGGAGGAGAAGGCAGCACTGGAGACCAGAGCAAGGGAGAATGCAGCCAGCTGGCAGCAGAAGTTCGAAGCTGCTCAGGAGGAAGCCTCTCGCCACCTCTCACAGATGGGGGAGGAGGCCAGAAGGAAGTCCGCTGAGCAAGAGCAGGCACAGCTGGAGCTCACCCGCCTGAAGGAACAGTTGAGGCAGGCCAGTGCTGAGCGGGAGGATCAGGTCTGCGAACTCAAGGCGGCCAGAGAGAAGGGGGCGGAGGGCGAGCGGCTGCAGGCCGAGGTTAGGTCGCTGCTCAGTCAGCTAGAGGAGCTGAGGAGAGCAGAGTCGGAGCGTGTGACCCAAGCAGAGGCAGAGCGGCGCGAGTGGCAGGAGGAGCGAGCGAAGACCCAGGCAGAGCTGGAGACTGAGGGAGCGAAGAGAGTAGAGACCGAGGCCAGGATGCAGGGCTCCATCAGTGAGCAACAGGAGCAGATCAGGGTGCTGCAGACCTCTGTGGCAGAAGAAAAAACCCTTAAGGAGGCGTTGAGGGGACAGATGGAAACACTGAAGGAGCAGTGCCAGCTCCAGGAGGCAAAGATTAGCCATCTCCAAGTTCAGGCTGTAGCTGTACAGGGCATGGGCAAGAAGTTGGCCAGCCAGGAGAGCGAGGTGGCACGTCACGTCCAACTCTTGAGCAAGAGGGAGCAGGAGCTGCGGGAGCTGGGCTCCAAGCTGGATGCCAGTCAGGAGGCTGCCCACCAGTACCAGCAGAAGGTGAAATCTGCCGAAGAGGAACTGCGCTCTTCTCGCAGCCTCTGTCAGGAGAGACTGGTCGACATTGAGGCCCTGCGCTCCCAAGTGACTGAGCTGGAGCGCAAGTGTGAACGGCAGCGCAGTGCTCTGGCCCAGCTCGAGACTGAGATGAGCACCCAGGACTCTCGCAGCCAGGAGCATGAGGCAGCGCTGCAGGCCCAGCTTCATGACCTGCTGCAGGAGAAGGAGTCAGCAGAGCGGGTCTGGAGGGAGAAGGTTAATCAACAGCTGGAGCAGCTTGCTCGAGAGAAGGAGAAGACCCGGGCCCTGGAGTTGGAAGTCCCAACCTGGAAGGAGAAATACGTGGGAGAGCAAAGGGAAAACGTGAAGCTGAGAGAGGAAATTACTACAAAGATGGAGGCTGGCAAGAGACTCCAAGAAGCTCTGGACAGCCTCAGAGCAGAACGGGCAGAGCAGAGGGATTCTGCCACAGAGGCCTTGAGGCTGCAGCATGAGACCCTTCAAGCAGAGTCTGCAGCCCTGAAGCTGACCATCCAGAGCCTGCAGGAGCAGTTGGCTGCAGGGGAGAGGGCAGCGCTGGAGCTGAAGTACCAGGCACAAGCCCAGCAGGAAAACTGCTCCCAGAAAGAAGAGGAGCTGGAGCAGCTTCGGGGCGAAGCAGCCAAGATCAGTGCCCGGGCGGATGCAGTTGAGTCTCAGCGTCGGGCAGAGGTCGAGCAGCTGGAGAGGCAGCTTGGCGAGCTGAAGCAGCAACACCTGGCGCAGGAGCAGGAGATCCACCAGCTCCAGCAGACCAGCAGCCAGCTGGCTGCCTCCCTTAGCACGGAGTCAGGCCTAGCTCGCGGGAGACTGGAGGCCGAACTGTCTAAGGTACAGGAGGCCCACTCCAAGCAGCTGAGCTTGCTGGTCTCCCAACACTCGGAGGAACAAGCTGCCAGTAGACAAAGGGAAGAGGAGGGCAGCCGGCGAATGGAGGAGGTGACCAGCAAATACGAGAAGGCAAAGCTTAAGATCCTTGATGACAGGAACAAGTTCCAGGAAGAGCAACAGCAGCTCATCTCACAGGTACTTACGTATATTCATTCTGTGGTAATTATTCAAGGTGAGGGGTGGAAAGTTCAGGCAGACGTCAGGGGTAAGAGAATAGGGGGTACCTGGAATGCATTGCCAGGGTTAGAGGTTGGAGGCTGGGACAATAGGAACATTTAAAAAACTCTTGGACAGACACATGGATGTAAGAAAAATAGAGAATTATGGGTGTACAATCGGGAAGGGATAGATTGTTGTGGGTAGATTTACATCAGTCAGCACAACATGGTGGGTTGAAGGGCCTGTTCTCTGCTGGAATGGTCTAAAGGGATTCAGGTCCAATCCAGGGTCCTTACTATTTCTCATGGAGAAAAGGAAATATTTGTACCCCCTGATTTGTTTCTTCCTTTCCATTTATTTGATGAAGTTACATTCATGGGGTCTTGTCTCACGAACCCCTTTGATTCAGCTTGTTGCATTCAAGGATTTATTTGGTTTGTTACAGATTGCAGATCTGAATCAGAAGCTGGCCCAGCACGACGTGTCGGCTAAAAGCAAGCTACAGAAAGTCATGGTATGTCTCTTTTGCTGAGGATCTAGCCTCACTCACTACTGACTCCTTCAAAATTGAATTAAAGTAGTCCTGTCTGAGATCAAAATCTGTGGTGAATCATGAGTTATGGCAGCTGCAGCTGCTCATTTTTATCAAAAGAGGATAAGTGAATATTTAACTAGCATTAGCATCATATAATATTTAAATAGAATCTGATACTATATATTGTCATATAATGAAACAGAAATGCAGTGTTACACGAGGTTCCCTTTTGTCTGCCTTAAGGCAAAGATTCGCCATTAGCATTGCCGGCGCCACTTATAGTCAGAGAAAAAGAAGCAAGAAGGTCCCCTCAGAGTCTCTAGTGCTCCCATGGGTTCTGCAGAGACTCCAGCTCAGTTCAAACCATCGGCAATCTAAGCCCAGATCCAAACCTCTGACATGACGAGGAAGCCTTCAGCGCCCAGGGGCCTTCAGGAGTCCTTCTTGCCCTCAGCGCCCTCTAATTCAAGTTCATTTCTTTTTTATTGGTTTTTATATTACATACAGTAATATGAAGAAAAGGGAGCGAAACTGAAAATACAATATCAATATGTGTATTTATATATCTCTTCAAACAGTATGAACTCAGTTCCCCCCTCCACTGCACTGGATAAAGACACATCCCAGTTCCGATATATGGTTTACCTGAGCCAGTCTCCAGCAGCCCGTAAGTCTGGTGTGGTCACAGCACAGAAACAGACTATTCAACCCACCATATCTGTGCTGACCTTTTTGCTCATCTGCACTCACCCATTTGCCTGCCTGCATCCTTCTCTGCCTTGCTTATTGAATTATTTTCAACCGAACACACATTTTCTTCATACGTTGATGAAGGACTCAAGCCTAAAATGTTGGTGATGCATCTTGATCTTTTCTACATCACGTATAGTTTTTGACCTGCTGTTTCTCCTGGGGAAAAATGGTCAGTCAAGGTTTCAGGCCTTCATTGGGATGAACAGTCCTGACCCAAACCATTGACTAACCTGCTGAATCCCTCCAGTTTCTCTTTGTTTGCTCAAGGTTCTAGGATCTGTAGTTTTTGTGTTTCTCTTCATTGTCATGGTTCTCACAAAGTACACAAACTATTTTGTAAAATGCTTTATATTGAGAATGTTTGTTGTAATATTGAAGCTTTGCCAGGTCGAGATTGACTGCTAAAATTTCCACAGGCTGTGAAATTGGGTTAGATGGAAGAGAGCAGCACAGCTGAATAAGATGGAGACTGATACTCGGTTCTTCCTGCATTGTATGTGGCAGATATAGGCCTCTCCATTTTGTATTGGATGGTACTAAGACTAGATGTCCATGATACTCCACTCCAATGTGACCATTCTGTCTAAACACAAAATTTGCTTTGTTGTTGCAGGCTCGAGATAACGAGACACAGGAGAAACTGGAGCAGCAGGTGATAGAGCTCCGTACACAGCTCAAAGATAAGGAGGAGACGGTGCAGCATGTCAAGGCCCAGGTTTGTATCTCAGAATATCTCACTGAAAGGCGTTTTTGCTCCATTTACAGACGGACTAGATGGATAATGTTTTGAATTGAATTAAAATGTTTATCTTTGCATCAATTTTCCATGCAAAACAACCTTCAAACAAGAATAAAAAATAACAAAAGTACAGGGGAGTAATGTAAATGTTAGAAATATCAGGGAGTAGAATGATTGTAGTGAATGTAAGGACAGAATCTGCTTTAAGCAGCTCACTAAAATGTCTGCATTCCAATGAGATTCTGATGTACTCCTGTCTATTCAGTTCACTCACTGATGTTGAGTTAGGATATGAAGTTCTAAATCATGTACTTGCAATTTGTTCAGTTTTTCTTTGTTCTAGTAAAACCTCCCCAACGCGCTTCTCGGTAGCATAATCCCAAAATTCTGAGACTGGCTGCAGACAAAGATATTGAGCCAAATGAATTCTGATTGAAAAGCCAATTGGACAGATGTACTGGATAGGAAGGATTACAGGCAGATTTCAACCAGGTTTGGGCAAATACAACGAGCCCAAAATGCCATCTTGGTTGGCATGGTCTAGTTGGGCTGAAGGGCCTGTGTGTTCTGTGTCACTGTGACAATGGGCTTAATTTGGTTGGTCCTGCAAGTTGGAAATGGGCCCTTCAGCCCACATGTCCCTTGGAGAATCTATTTTCACTAATCCCAACTCTCAGCTCTCTGCTGCCATGGTGTTGAAGATGCTCCTTGAAACACAATTTAAATAATATGAGAATCCCTGTCTTCTCCACCCTCTTGGCCAGTGTTTCAGATTTGAACCACCCTGTGGATGAAAAAATCCTAGTGTCTTACCCCTATATCTTAAATCTAATTTTGACACCTCTGCCAAGGGGAAAATATTTTTACTATCTACCCAGTCTATGCCCTTTGTAATTTTATGTACCTCAATCCCCCTCAGCAATTTTGTTCCACAGAAAACAAATCCAGCCTCTCTTCGTGTCTGAAACACTACCCCAGGCTTCTTGCAAGTGGATCTCCTGCACACCTTCTCCACTGTAGTCATGTTCTGCCTACAGCAGCCATTCTTAATGGAGGCCATACAGTCCCCACCTTCCCCATACACCCCCTCGCTCCACCCCCAGAGGCCACATCCTATTTAAAGGAGGGGGTCACAGACTGAAATCATCAAATATTTTTTATGTTGTCGATAGGAATGACTGCTTCACAGGGAAGGGGGCCCATGAACTTTGTGCTGAGTCCGAAGGGGACCATAGTCATAAAAAGGTTGAGAAGAGCTGTCCTACAGCACAGCCTCCAGATCTGTGCACCAACTGTACCCTCACCAGCATTTTGGATGGGTATATCAGAACATCCCTTTTCTTGCTCTCATTAGCTGGCAGGTGGAATGCAAGCGCCTGAGAGACAGAATGGAAGACTGGGATTGGTTTGATATTGATTATTGTTGTACACACATTGACAATGTACAAGTGAACCAAAATTCTTGCTGCAGCCAAACAGGTATTTTTGTAAAAAAAAAACAAACCCAAGTAATATGCATTACTCCAGAATGGAAAGATTTCATAAATATAAAAGATACATAACAAATATTCATAATTACGGTTAGTGCAAACTAGGTATTTTTAAAATTTAAATTAAGGCAAACAGCTCAGTAAATGGCCCTTCCAGCCGATGAGACCACGCCGCCCCAACATGTCATATATTTTGAAGGGTAGGAGGAATCCCGAGCACCCAGAGGAAACCCACGGAACTATTGGGAGAGCATACAAACTTCTTACAGACAGTGGCAGATTTAAGCCTGGGTCGCTGCAGCTGTAATAGTGTTGCGCTAACCTCTACACTAACCATGTTGTCTTTTTGTGGTGTCAGGGTAGTTTATATTTAGAGTAGTAAAGGGAGGTTCGAGAGTCTGATAGCCATTTGGGGGGGGAAAAACTTTTTTTGAACCTGGATGTCTTCAGGTTTCTTTACCTTCCCAAAGGTAGCAGTGAGAAGAGGTTGTGAGCAAAGTGACGTCAGGGCTATTGGGAATATAGTAGAACCTGTTTAAAGGAGTCCAAGGTCATGGAACAGACATTGAAGCAGTGAATGCAGGGGTGAAAGTGAATGACTGGTCAAATTAAGGGAATAAGAAGAGTAGCGGAGGGGTGGGAGCCTCTCTGATGGGAAAGATCAAGCCAGTAAAATACATGCATTGAACATTCCAGCACAGTAACGGGCCCTCCGTCCATCATGTCTGCTAGACGTGATGCCATTTTAAACTAATCCCTTCTGCCTGTGCATCCCTTTATCTCTGCCTGCTCATCTGTCTGTCTTTTAAATATTACTGTTGTACCTGCTTCCTCTCTCTCTCTCTCCTTTTGATGAGGAATCGAGTTGATGTTGGCGCTGATGCACAGTAACATGACCCAACCTTTTAACCTCTTCCCCTTCCTCCACTGAACTGTAGCTGGAGAAGGCAAAGACTCACTACGACAGTAAAAAGATGCTGAACCTTGAGCTGACTGAGAAGCTGGAGGCCCGAGAGAAGAGTATCTCCTCCCTGGAGGAGCAGCTGACTGCAGCGACGCAGGAGGGCGCAGAGTTGCGGGCAGAGTCGGAGAGACTGCGCATGGAGGCACAGCAGGCAGTGAGAGAGGCGAAGGAGGCCAACCAAAAGAATAAGACCCTCTCTGCACAGGTTGGTATAATTGCAGTGGTTACTTGAGAACCTTTAAACTCAATACGAGGGGGGATCTAGGAAATTGAATTAGAAATACCAGTGTTCTAATTGTGTTAGTGAAGCATCTCTTGTTTAAACTAAGATTGCATGTTCCAACGAGCCCTTGAAACTCGAAAGGAACCGAGTTCATGAGGTGGAATGAGGATTCCAGGCCTGTAACAACCTTTCATCTTGCAATTGTGTCCTGCATATCTGTTTCTGATGTTATTGTTTTTTTTTGCCACCATGTTTGGTCAGGTGGAGTTCGCTGACCGACAACTGAGAGAGCTCAATAAGTCACACTTAACTGGTGGCACAATAAGATCTCGTAGCAACACCGGCAGGGGGCCTTCTCAAACCAGAGAGAGCGAAGCAGACTTCAGCAAGGACAGTATTGAGCTGAGTGACTTTGAGGAGCCAACTGTAGTGTGGAACAATGCAGGAACCAGGTAAACGAAAGACTTGTATTTAAGGTTCAAGGTTCCTTTTAATATCATGCAATAATACATTGAAAATGTAACATGAAGTACTTAAGTTTGTCTGCTGTAAGGCAGAAAAAAGTTGCCATTAGTGTTTAGAGAGAGAGAGAAGCAAAAGAGAGTCCCTTCAGAGTCACTGAATGTCCATGGATTCACCTCCAGCACTCGGGCAGCTGCTCAAGTCCCTGTTCGATTTAATGGCAACCTGAGCTCCAGATCCAAACCTCCGACATGATCAGGAAGCCTTCAGTGCCCAATATCCTTCAGGAGCCCTTCTTTCCCTCTGCACCCTCTCAAATCTGGGATCCAAAAACTGGTTTCCATGATCCAGTCTCCAGAGCCCGTGTAGGTCCCCCAACAGCAAGACACCCACAGCCTGCATGAGTTCCTCAGCCACTGAGCCCCTTGATCTTGGATAATCATGAAAATACTTTTTACAGCTTCAGTGCTCGAGGGACAAGTTCCATCAAGTTGGTTTGATAAATGGGCAACAGTCTCACTGATGGTTGCAGGCTAAATATTAGCCCCAGGAAAGCAAACTTTCCTACCCTGTGTGTCAGTATGGAACTTTTATGTTCATCTGGATGCCACTCCAGGACTTAGCCCCTGACAACATGGTACCTGACCTGTATGTTGTTCCCTCAGCACAAGAGTTAAAAAGAAGGCCTGTAGATGGTGGAGTTGAGTGCAGTACACGAATGTGCTGGAGAAACACGTCACACAGCAACCATAGGAAGTAAAGGCTGACCAAAGTTTTCGGCCTGGCCTCTTCGTCAGGAAGAGACGTGAATAAAAAAAAAGACAGAGGGGAAAGGAGGGAGGAAGGGGCAGGGGAGAAAGACTGTTAACAGATCAGAGGTCTTGGTTGGACACAGGTGAGAAGAAAAAAACTGAAAAGGAATGGGGTATAGGGCAGAGGGTAGCTCTAATGGGAGAGGGAAAGAGTGGAGAGCGAGGAGAGAGATGTCCCTATCAGAGATCTACCCTCTCCCCTTATCACCTCAACTTTGTTTCCTCTTATACCCTCCAACCTGTATCCACTTACGACCTCTAACCTGTTAGTCTGTGCTTCCAATCCCCGCACCTTTTTATTCCAGCATCTTTTTGTACTTTTCTCTCTGCACAAATCCCTGCAACTCTGCACCATTCATGCTGTCTTGGCCTCTACCAATCTGCTTGTTTCCAAAATGTCCCCTCTGCCATGGAGACATTTTAACTTCTATTTTCTTCTGTTCCTTAGAAGGGGCAAGGCAAGTTACAAGACCCCCGACGCTGTTCTCAAGGGAAAAAGATCTCTGGCTGGGCAGAAACAAGACTCCCTGGAGTCACTGTACTTCACTCCACTGCCCCATCGTAGCCAATCCAAGATGGACACCAGCCTCTGCTCGCTGGGGGATCTGAGCCTGGACTCGGCCAAGAAAACCCGGTCTGGGCGGAGACGCACCACTCAAGTCATCAACATTCTCATGACAAAGGTATGGATAGAAAGTTTGGGGGAAAGGATCACTGAGGGAGAGTGCTGTAGGTACATTCTTGAGGGATTGGGTCTTGGACTGTGTTGGTGAAGGTTGGCAGAGCCATCCAGAGATTCTACCCGCACCCTCCATCACCAGAACACTGCGTCGTAGAGACTGTCTTTCTGTCTAACTTATCCATGCTGACCAAGTTGGTATTATGGGCTAGTTCTGCCCTTCTAAACCCTTCCAGCCCATGTATCTCTCCAGGTGTATTTTGATCATTGTAATTGGCTTCAAAAGTTAGGGGGAGAATCAGGATTCGTTGTTAATAAACAAGTCATGAAATTCGGGGTTTGCAGAAGCATCACAGACATATTATAACCATCTTATAACATTACTATAAAAATAAAAACAATAATTGTGCATGAAAAGTGAGGCCGTGTCTTTGGTTCATTGATCATTCAGGAATCTGATGGCAGTGGGGAGGAAGCTGTCCTTGTGCCTTTGAGTGCTTGACTTTAGGCTCCTGTACCATTTTCCCAATGGTAGCAGAGTGAAGAGGTGTGGCCTGGGTGGTGGGGTCTTTGAGGACAGAGGCTGCTTTTTTAAGACACCGCCTCATGTAGATGTCCTCGATGGAGTGAAGTCTGGTGCCTGTGATGTTGCAGGCTGAGTTAACTACCCTTTGGAGTTTATTTGTGTCTTGAGAGTTGGCGCCTCCATACCAGTGATGCAACCAGCCAGAATGCTCTCTACAGCTGTAGAGGTTTACAAGTCTTTGGTGACCTACCGAATCTCCTCAGACACCTCACAAAGTATAGATGCTGGCCAACCTTCTTTGTGATTGCATCAACTTGGAGGCTCCAGGACAGATCCTCAGATTTGTTGACATCCAGGAATTTGAAGTTCTTGCCCTCTCCACTACTGTGCACTTGATGAGGACTGGGCCGTGTTCCCCTGACTCCCTCCTGATTGAAGTCTCCCACAATGATCGGGAAGGCATTCAGATGTGCTGTCTCAAGGCTGTTTATCACAGTGTTCAGTCCCTCCAGTGCCAGCCTGACGTTAGCCAGGGGCGGAATGTACAGTGCGACCAGGTTGATCCCCAGATATTCCAGGTCGGGAGAGCAGGACTGGGACATGCCCGTCATGTCTGTGAACAACAATGAATTGATGATAACACAAACACTGCCTCTCCAGTTTTTCCGGACACCGGTGTTCGATCAGCACAATGGAGGGTGTAGCCCTTGGACTGCAGCATTGTATTCGGAATGTCTTCATTTAGCTGTTTCCGTAAAGCACATCACACAACACTCCCTGATGTCTCTCCGATGCTGAAGTCTGGCTTGGAGTTCATCAAGTTTGTTCTCTAAAGACTGTACATTGCCCAGGAGGATGGTAGGGAGCAGAAACCTCAGGTCCCAGCTTCTTAGCTTGACCTGTAGCCCCCCCCCCCCCCACCTCTGCATCCACATAGTCAGGTCTGCTGCTGGAGTTGTTGTGGTACCTGCTTGAGCTGTTTAAAAACTCCAGAGTTGTTGTTGTACCTGCGTGAGTTGTTTAAAGGCTGGGCAGTAGGAAAATGGATCAGCTCATGATTGAATTGTGGGGAAAACATGATGGGCTGAATAGCCTATTTCTGCTCCCTCTTAAGCCTCTCTCCTTTCACCTTATTCCATGCTCTTGCGTTCTAGAATAATCTACCCGGGGAAAATTCCATAAGACCATAATATATAGGAGCATGGAGTTCGCTCTGCCATTTCACCCTTTGAAAAATGTCCACTTTTAACCTTAAATGTCTGATCTCATACTTTGAAACTGTTTCCTTGTTCTGGACTCCTTGCCTTACTAATAATTTGACTGCCAGGCTAGAACCATTTTTCTATCCCTACAATAACTTAGATTGGGGTTAAAGGCTGATCTTAGAATAATGCTGGTATCCTAAGAATGAATTAAATGAAAGAACAAATGATTTTGAGCTACTACACTGTATTTTCTGTTGACTGAGAGTTGCGTATGTTGATGTTCTCTTTTTAAAACCATGTACTAATCACAGTTCTATGGCCTTCTTCCCAGAAGCAGACTGTTGACTACGAGGAGCCCAGTACTTCACGCCACGACATCCAGACCTCTACTTCCCAGACCAACGTGTCAGACCAGCATTCTCAGGGGCGCTGGAAGAGTCGAGCAGCTTCTGCCACCTCTCTGCCTGCCAACTTCCACTCTATGGCCCAGCACTCACTGGACAGCAGTAACATCACAGAGGATGTTGGCACTGCTACCTTGATGAACCTCCCGGGATTCCGGCCTACCACCAGAAGGTCCTCCAGGCTGTCCGCATTTGGCCCAATTGCCTCAAGTATGTTTGTGGAGGAAGACGGGTAATGAGAGCTAAAATGATCACGACTGATATGTATGTGGGTAAAGACAAAAATAGACTGAGGGATGAAGACGGGTAATGAGAGTAAAAATGATCACGATTGATATGTATGCAGGTAAAGAGGTATAAGAGTGAATAGAGACAATGTGCATACGTGAATGTATCTGTACTTAGAGGAAAATATAGATAGTATAGACAAGAATTAATAAGGGAAGGTAATGGAATAGAGAGAATAAGGAGGGAATTAAAAGAGGGACCTTTGTGACATATGAAAAGTGAAATCTTTTCTGGGGGAGGCGGGGTGGGGGGAAATAGCGGTCACTGCAAAATCAGTTGACGCTTGCGAGTGGATTCGCAAATCCAAATGGAGAGGGGAGATGTGGTTGTCCGACAAGGGATAAAGGACAACTCAGGAGGTGAAGGGGAGATTGGGGATAAATAAGATAGAAATAGGAGAATAAGGAAAATGTTAGATGTTGTAGGAATGTTGTCTTAGAAAGAGTTGAAAATAAGAAAACAGAAATGGAAAAGGAGGAAAGGTAATGATGGAAAAACGGAAAGAGAAGATAAACAAAATATAAAAGGGCTACGCTGAACTATATGTCTTTAAATATTAATGGAATACATAACCAAATTAAAAGGAAGAAACTACCAAATTTAAATGAATAAATGTATTCCATTAGAAAAAATAACATATTGGTTAAGAAATAATATTGAAATATTCGAACAAGTATAGGAGCCTTACATTAAATACAATAGCGAAAACCTACCGGGGACAAACATTACCTAAGTTGATGGAAGGAGAAGGAAAGAAAAGAATGGACTCAGTAGAATTTCTGGTGTATTTTTGTTGAATGACAACATTGTCTGACTGGCTTAATGCAACCTAGATTGTATACCTAAAATGGATGAGGGGGGGGGTGGGGGGGTGGTTTGGGAGGAAAGGGGGGGGGGAGAAAAAGTCACTGTATATGTGTGAAAAAGAAATAGTGTATATCATGGCTAATGTGATTTATGGTGTGAAAAATAAAAAAAAAAAAAAAATATAATTAAAAAAAAGTATGTTTGTGGGGAAAAAGAATGGGGTTTTGGATTCATTCAAGGCATGTGGGCATCACAAGTGAAGCAGCACTCAGTTGCCCATCCCTAATCCCCTAAAGAAAGTGGTGGTGAGCTGCCATCCTGAACATCCAGTCATTGAGGTGTGGCTCTACCCACAATACTTTTAGGAAGAGCGATTTTTGACCCAGTGATGGTGAGATGGTGATGATGTGTTTCCAAATCCGGATGGTGCGTGACTTGGAAGGCAAATTCCAGATGGCCCATTTGCTATGCTTTTATCCTGGCTTGTAGAGCTGGCCTGTTGGAAGTTACAGTCAATCTAAGGAGACTTGGGGAGTTGCTGCAATGCATCCTGCAGACAGTCAACAACTTGGAGAGAATGTGGCCATGTTTACAGGATCCAAGTTATAGGGAAAGGTTAAATAAGTTGGGTCTTTATTCTTTGGAGTGTCGAAGGTTGAGAGGGGATTTGATTGCAGTATTTAAATGATTAGGGGAAAAGATAGAGTAGGCTTTTTCCTTTAAGAAAGGGGGAGATACAAACGAGAGGACATGAGCTGAGAGCTAGGAGGCAAAAGTTTAGAGGACACATGAGGGGGGACTTCTTCACTCAGAGAGTGGAGGGTGTGTGGAACGAGCTTCCAGACAAAGTGGTGGAGGCAGGTTCGATATTAGCATTTAAGGAGAAGTTGGACATGGACGGGAAGGAATGGAGGGTCACGGGGCGAGTGGAGGTCAGTGGGGTTAGGTGGGAGAAAGGGCTTGGCATGGACTAGAAGGGCCAACCAAGTTGGCCTGTTTCTTTGTTGTAATTGGTTATATCTGTTAAGTGGATTGCCTCCCTTATCTGGCAGCAATGTGTCTGTGGAAACTCTAATGGATTAATTTGCCTTCCTCACATCCATTTCCCCTCTGCCCAATTAGGTTCCAGTGCATTGTACCCAGGAGGGTGCCAGGATGAGCCTGACCAGTTGGACGACTGGAATCGGATTGCCGAACTGCAACGTCGGAATGGAGTCTGTCCTCCACATCTGAAGACCTCCTACCCTCTCGAATCCAGTGTAAGATTGAGAGCCACCTCATGGCACCTTCATCCTCTTATCGCAGAGAAATGTACTTTTGTCTCTTCACTATTGAAACACTGCAATGCAACTATTGGGGTCTGTGTTAGCTCTTCAGGGTATCGAGTGCAGGAGCTGGGATGTCATATTACAATGGTGCAAGATGTTGTTGGTGAGATCACATTTGGAGTACTGTGTAGTTTTGCTCACAAGTACGATAAGAAAAATGTGTTAAACTGGAAAGGGTGCAGAAAAGAATCTCGAAGATGTTAGTGGACTGGAGGGCTTGAGCTTTTAGAGGCTGAATAAGCTAGGACATTTTTTTCCCTGGAGCAAAGGAGGCTGGGGTGACCTTTTAGGTATATAAAATTATGAGAGGCGTAAAGTGAATGATCATTTGACTGCTCTTGGGCTGTTCTTGGAATTCAAAAGAATGATTTTTACAATTTTTTTTAGATTTAGGCATACAACATGGTAACAGGCCCCAATTAATCTACAATCACTGGTGCATTTTGAACAGTGGGAGAAAACTGGAGCCCATGGGGAACCCACACGGACGCAGGGAAAACGTATCGGTATGGACTATAGGGGCTGAGATGGCCTGTTTCCGTACTGTAATGGTTATATGGTATAAACTCCTTACAGTCAGCACCGGATTCGAACCCTGGTCCCGATCACTGGAGCTGTAATGGTGATGCACTAACCTCACTAACTGTGCCACCATCAGGTCAATAAGGGGGGACCTCAGAAGCATTTTGAATGTTGAACGCCTGGATAGAGTAGATGTGGCAAAGTTGTTTCCCATGGTAGGGGAGTCTTGGACAAAAGGGCACAACTTCTGAACTGAAGGACGCCCATTTAAAACAGAGATGCGGTGGAATTTCTTTACCTAGAGAGTAGTGAATCTCGAATTTGCTGCCATGGAGGCCAGGTCATTGTGTGTAATTCAGGCAGAGATTGATAGCTCTCTGAATAGTCAGGGTATGAAAGATTATGGGGAGAAGGCCAGAGAGTGGGGCTGAGTGGGAGAATGGATCAGCTCATGATGGAATGATGGAGTGGACTCAATGGGCTGAATGGCCTACTTCTGTTCCTATATCTTGTGGTCTTTTGAATAAATTTTGCCAGGTGCCTAAATATTTTCTCATTCCTCTCCATCTTTGCCAAAGATTTAAAATTTGTAGAGAAATTTGATCAAGTTCATTGTCCTAAAGAGCCTCACAAGGTCTGTATTTTCCCTCCAGCAATTCCAAGGATGGTGGTAATGAGCGTCCTGCAGCCTATTTTACAACAGAAGGCTTTCCCTTCTCTGGAAGGCAGTTTGGGATCGGCAGTGAATGCCAGTGCAGGGACTCATCAGCATTATTCAGTAAATCCTTGTACTAAGTGATACAAATCCCATGCTGCAATGCAAAGCCTCCTGAAATATTATTAAAGGTGTGTTGTTTCTCCCTGTCCCTCACCAGACTGCTGCCACCGAAACTGGGCTCACTGAGGACGAACTGAGGCTTGGAGACCCCAACGAGACTCTGCGTCGGGCTACTCTGCTGCCCAAGGAGATCAGTGGTGTCCGCCTGAGGAGCCTGGCCTCGGATTCCCTTGATCCCAACTGGAAGGGAGTCACCACTCGCCAGCGTAAACGGCTGTCCGAGGAGTCACACCAGGGGTTGGGCACTCCTGAGGTAAGGAATACCTGAGCCTGACGGCCCTTGTTCTTTGCTTGGACAGCTTGCTTATTGTAGAGTATTGCCCTCGTGGCGGAGTATTGCTCTCGTTCTTGACGGCATGCTCTTGAGTAGTTCCTTGCATGGAGACATCTTGTGCATTTTCACAGACTTCACAGTGGGTTTATTCTTCAAGTGTGTTTATGCTGTTCAAGCAAAGTGAAGGACAGTGAGATCCCCAAAAACTACGATGTAAACAGCCCCATTGCTTTCTCAGGCAGGTCAATGTAATCCCACATTGCCCAGCTAAAGAGCAGAAGAGTTAACCATATAATCGTATAACCATATAACCACTTACAGCACAGAACAGGCCAGTTCGGCCCTACTAGTCCATGCCGTAACAAATTCCCACCCTCCTAGTCCCACTGACCAGCACCCGGTCCATACCCCTCCAGTTCTCTAACCAATGATCCCGCCTCAACTACATCTGCCGGAAGCTCATTCCACATCCCCACCACCCTCTGCGTAAAGAAATTTCCCCTCATGTTCCCCTTATAATTTTCCCCCTTCAATCTTAAACCATGTCCTCTAGTTTGAATCTCCCCCTTTCTTAATTGAAAAAGCCTATCCACATTTACTCTGTCTGTCCCTTTTAAAATCTTAAACACCTCTATCAAGTCCCCTCTCAATTTTCTACGCTCCAGAGAAAAAAGCCCCAGTCTGCACAACCTTTCCCTGGAACTCAGACCCTGAAATCCTGTCAACATTCTCGTGAACCTTCTCTGCACTCTCTCTATTTTGTTTATATCTTTCCTATAATTTGGTGACCAAAACTGTACACAGTACTCCAAATTTGGCCTCACCAATGCCTTGTACAATTTCATCATAACCTCCCTACCTTTGAATTCAATACTCCGATTTATGAAGGCCAACATTCCAAATGCCTTCTTCACCACACCATCAGCCTTGTATCAGCCTTGAGGGTACTATTTACCACAACTCCTAAATCCCTAGTCCTATTACAAAAAGAATGAAGCTTTGGAGAGGAAGCAGAGGAGATTGACCAGGATGTTGCTTGAATTAAAGAGCCTATCTTATGAGGCAATGTTAACAGAGCTTGGGCTTTTCTCTTTGGGGTGAAGAAAGATAAGAGGTGACTTGATAAAGCACATCATGATTAAGAGGCATTATATAAGAGCGAGGGCAGCAGCACCTTTTTTCTCGGGCGACAGTAGCAAATACCAGATAATATCTGTTTACGGTGAGGGGAGGAAGGTTATGGGGAGATGTCAGGGGTAAGTGTTTTAAAACAGAAGTGGGTGCCTGGAATGCATTTCTGAGGCTGGTGGAGAAGGGACATTTAAACACATGAATGCAAGAAAAATAGAGGGTTATCGGTGTGAGATAGGGAAGGTTTTGTTTGCTGTATAGGTTTATATAGGTCGACACAACATCATGGGCCAAGGGGCCTGTACTGTGCTGTAATGTTCTATGTTCTAATGTACCTAGTACATCGAGGAGAGTTCCTTTCACGAACAGTCCAGCAAGTCAACTCTAACCTACATCAGTACTTAGAAGAGCCCATTACGGTGTTTAGTGTTACAGTGAAAGGATCAAGAAGTTCATCACAAGAGCAGCATGAGATCACTATTGTGAGGTTCATTCATGAGCCTGATGCCTGCAAGGAAGAAACTGCCCTTAAACCTGTGGGCGTGCAATTTTTCCACCCGTGAGAATGCTCCCCAAGGGGTGTAGAGGAGTGTGTGTCTGAGGTATGAGGGTTCCTTCAGAGCTTTGGCTGCCTTTCCCAGGCTGCAGAAGATGCAGATGGAGGGAGCTTTGCATGTTGGTCTGAACTGTGTTTGCCACCTACTGACTTTGCTTCCAGTTGACTCCTCTTCAAAGTCTCAAATTTTCCATAATTTGCCAGGCGAAGAAGCAACTGAGCTGCTTTCCACACCCCTTGAGCCCAAAGGAGAAAGAGGAGCAAAGCCGGGCAAAATTCGACAACAGATCCAAACGTTTGACTCAGAATAAGGGCCGGAATCAGGTGTGTTTCTCCATAGGCTAGCTTTACATCGAAAGAAAGAATCAGCATTTCTAATCCCTGGTGCCCTGGATTTACTGTTCATTCCACATCACAACTACAATGTGATCTGGTCCAGAGAGATCTCTTCACACTGGCAGTGTGAAGAGATTCCACTCATTTAAAGGTGGTGGCCTCTTCCAAATCTCTGATACCAAGTACCAACTTGGGGACCATTTCACAGAGCAATGGCCACCCTGAGCACCCGGCTGCTGTCATTTCAACCCCCCTTCCCGTTCCCACACTGTCCTGGGTCTTCTTCACTGTCGAACTGTGGCCCAACGAAAACTAGAGCAGCCATCCTCAACATGGCCCATACAGCCACCCTGGAGGCCACAGCACATTTAAGTGGGGGGGGGGGGGCCACCACAAACTGAAATCATTAAAAAAATTATGTAGTTGGTAGGAGAGAAGTACGGGGGAAAAAAACAACTAAATTTGACACCTTTGCAGAAAAGGGGACCCGTGAACTTTGAGCAGAGTCCAAAGGGTGCCATAGCCAAATATAATGTTGAGAATGGGTGAACAAGGGGAACACCACCAACTTTTGGGGTGGCACGGTTAGTGGAATGCTGTTACAGTGCCATCGACTGGGGTTCAAATCCCACACTGCCTGTAAGGAATTTGTAATTCTTTCCGTGTCTGCGTGGGTTTCCTCCGGGTGCTCCGGTTTCCTCCCACCCTTCAAAATGTACTGGGGTTGTAGGTTAATTGGGTGTTATGAGCTTATGAGCCGAAATGGTCTGTAACAGTGCTATATGTCTATGTATGTCACTCCACAGCCTAATGGTACATCAGTGAATTTTCCATTTTCAAGTAACAATTCTCTTTTCTTCCGTGCTACTCCTGTTCCTCCTGTTTTCCACGTCCCTCCCCCTCTAGTTCTACCCACATTTCACTCACTGGATTGCCCCCACCACCACCACAACCACTTTGGTTCCATCTGGTCCCATTAGTCCCTTTACCTCTTCCTTTAATAGCTTCCACCTTCTCTACTTACTAGATTCCAGCACTGACAACCTTTGTCTCTATTATCTCTCTCAGCCATCTTCAACTCAACCCTGTATGACGCATCATCCTCCACCTGATCCCCTTTTTTTTCCACTTGCCCCTCTTCTCAGCTGTCTGTCATCCTTCACCCCTGCATAGTCCTTGACTAATCCTTCCCTCCCTCTCCTCGTTATACGGTCTCCCATCTTGATGATGGGTTCTGATCCGAAATGGCAGCTATTATTTTCCTACCATTGATGCCACTTAACCCAGAGTTTCTCCAGCTGATTTTTTTTTGTTCTAGATTCCAGTGTCTGCATTCTCCCTTTGTGCTACCAGTTTACTTAAGTAAAAACACCCAATGCTAGAGGAACTCAGCAGGTCTCGCACCGTCCATAGGAGGTAAAGATATATAACCAACGCTTCGAGCCTGAGCCCTTTGTCAACCTTGTCAACTATGGACGGTGTGAGACCTGCTGAGTTCCTCCAGCATTTCTGTGTATTTACTATAATCACAGTGTCTGCGGACTTGCATGTTTTAGGCCACCAGTTTATTTGTTCATCTCTCTCTCTCAGGATGATAGACGGAAATCCATAACCTACACTGTCTTTAACACTCCTCGAAAGTTCAGCAGTACCCTGATAAGGGGCATCAGCAAGAGGGCAACTCCCAGGAAGACGCCCAAGAAACCCCCAAAGAAGTCACCCAGGAAGTCGCCCAGATCAAATTCTAAGAAGGTAAATACCTGGTTCATTCATGGGCAGCTTGTTTAACCTTAGGTCCAAGGGGAAAGCTGCAGCCTCTCCCACCAGTTATTGGTTACCCTGAAAATGGGGGGAGTTGATAGGTTGTGCGACAGGCATCTTGTTGTGGTTTGGACTAGAATTCTTTCACGTGAAGACATTGAGTCAACTAGTTGGTCATGAGATCGTAAGAAACCAGATTTGACCACGTGGTCCCATCTGAGCCTGCAATGGGCCTCAGTGAGATCCTATCTCTTCTAAGTATCAGCTCCTGTCTGTTCCCAGTGAACCACCTCTCTGTTCAGTTACTGCCTTGAAGCTGTCTGCACTTGAGAGTTCCAAAGGTTCCTGTCCTGCCAGAGAGTTCCTCTTAATCTCCATCTACTGTATGTCCTTTAGTTCTAGAGTCCTCAAAAGGTAAACATTTTCTCTCCATCATGTCTCTCAGAATCTTATTCTAATGAGCTTACGACTCTTCGGAACTCCAGGAAATATAAACCCAATTCCCTCAGCCTCTTGCAAGATGACCCCTCTGAGAAATCAACCGTGAACCTTTTTCCAAACTGCCTCCAATGTGCATGTACCTCCATTCACCCCCCACCCCCAAAGCTGTGCAGTGCTCCAGATGTAGAAAGCAATTGTACCTTTAGCATTCACAACACAATCAAGGCTATCATTCCATTTGCCTTCATAATGACTTGCTCTAGTTTTTTATTTGCTGTCTTTGGGACACCCAGTTCCTCTGCATTCTGTAGGCACTCTCTGTGTCGTGAGATTGACAACATCCACAACTTGCAGCTTCGTGAATGGCCACCTTTCCTCTGTGGTCACCTAGACAATATACCATCCTGAGGCTCACCACTTTCAGGCTCTTGCCCTGGAGCCCACCAATTACAAACTAATGAGTGTCCTTTGGCTGCGTTTTCGTCCATGGTTGCCACTCAGTACACAAGGAGCAGGTGCAGTTTTCTAAACCATGTCTAATTGTGAGCCCTAGCCGCACATCATAGAAACTAGGCTTTCGACCCAATTTGCCCAAGCTGACCAAAATGTCACACCCACACTTGACCCAGCTGCCTGCTTTTGTTCCATCCTATCCATGTATCCGTCCAAATATCTCTTAAATGTTGCAGTAGTACTTACCCCAACCACCTGCTCCCCTTCACCTTAACCCTGTGTCCTCTGGTTCTCAATTTGTGTCCCTCAACATGGTTGTCCTTCCAGCATCATCCCTACAACACAGATTTCGATTTTTAGATTCCCCCCCCCCCCCCCCCCCCGAAGAAACTCACACAGACGTGGAGACAACATACAAACTCCTTACAGACAACGCTGGATTCGAACCCTATTCCCGATCGCTGGCGCTGTAAGAACGTTGCGCTAACCGCTACGCGAACCATGTTGCCCTGGTAACACTGTCTGTTGACAGGATAGTGTGGATGGGCAAAGAGGTCAACGTGGACATGATAAGCCGAAGGGCCTGTTTCTTTGCTGTCCTATTCTGACTGAAGAGCGGGGCAAGAAGTAGAAGACTTTGAACCAGCATGCAGTCAGCTAGGGCCAGGTGATGGGGATGCTGTGGGTCACCTCGCTGCCTGACCAATCTTTTATTGCTTTCTTTCTGCTTCAGGATGTTGGTAAACGCAAATTCTCCAGGGGCAGGATGTGAGTGCCGTGGAATGTGAGCAGACCCCAACAAGGATTATGCTGAGACCCACCGTATCTGCATCAAAATCAGCCGCAGCTATTCACAAACTCTCTGCCTTAAGAATGAGTGACTAGTTGGACTGATTACCACTCAGCGTAGGACTGCTGTGGCATTGGCAATGAGCTCTGATTTAACTGTGCTCTGTGTACAACCCCCACCTCCTGATTTCAATGCTCACGCTGTGTTAGAATCATGGCTCAAAACACACTATCGAACCACTTTTTGCATCCTTTTGCGACTCTTGGCTCTTGTGAATTTTCTAGTCAATGCTTTTGAAGCTAATTTCTCTTTTTTGAAAAGGCCATTTGATGGCAGCAGAAATCTGGTTTGCACAGGTGATTATCATTAGTACATGAGTGGGTCAGGGACGGAGGTGACACAGCCTTCACTGGGTCCTACCTTGCTCATCCCTCAGCCTCCAGCACACTTTTCGGGTGAGGTTCTGGATTGTGGAGCTCCAGGGCATCCCCAAGCCCAGGCTGCTGGTGAGCTCATGCACTTGGATTGTGCTAATACAGAAACAAGGCTTGACAGTGGAACCTTAATCTGGATCTACCCTGACATTGTATGTGTTACTTATCAATCACTTGGGGGGGGGGGGGGGGGGGGGGAGGGGGGCATGAGATACAAGTTGATGCTGTTAACTCCTTAACTTCTAGTGCTGAACCAATCCGTGTCATTAACGTAGGACAGCTTCTCTTAAACTGTTCACTGCATTTGCTGTCATACAAGATGATGCTCCTCTCTCTGTTAAAATAAGTGGGAGTTTCTCCCCTTCTGCCACATGGCCGGTACTGATGTCTCTGCCCCCATGTGTGGTTTAGGTGGCTAGGTAACTGTACCCCCAGCTTCTGGCTATAGCTCCCTACCCTATCACCTTTTAGTGGGGTTTCTCTGAGTGTGTGTGGGTTATGGGCTTTATTGTTCAGCAATGTGGGATAAAGCCCACCTTTTCTCATTCAGCCTGTTGGTGTGATGCTCTAGTCTTGGACAGTAAGCTGGACGGTTTAGGGTGACTTGTTTGCAAGCAAACATTGAGAAGCTGGAAAGACTCAGCAGGTCAGGCAACATCCATGGAGAGAAACAGACAATCAATGTTTCGGGTCAGGACCTGTTATGGGTCTTGATTAAAGGCTCCCAATCCAGATGCTGCCTGACCTGCTGAGTTCCTTCAGGTTCCAACACCTGCAGCTTCTGTGTTTCTTGTGTGGCTTATTCCCCAGCATCACACTCTGAGCTAAATTCAGAGTCTAGGTCACCTAATCACCACCTCCCCCAACCAAAACTATCTGGATCCTGCTTAACAGAGGATTCAGCCTGTTGGATCGCCTGTGGCCCTGAAACTTGTGCGTTCATGAACACATGGTGTTGCCAGAAGCAAGAGGTTGACTAGAAGAGGAGACGGAAGGGCTATAAAGAGAGAATGAGAGAGACCTGTCTGCCTGCTGGGCCTTTACAATGGATTAATCCCAAGGTTACTTGCTATTAGCAATTTACTTGCTATTGCTAATTATCTGCTTGGACTTTTCATCGATTACAAAATTTTCCCAGTAGTTTGTTTTCCATTGGTTCCTTTTGCTGAGCGAGCTGTCTGTCTGAGACCTCACTGCTCCCCTACAATCTAACACTACATCAGGTCTGGCAAGTTGTAGTCATTTTCTCCAGGCCTTGTTTCCAGTCCTGTGCAAGCTTTGGTTTCTGCCTATCTCCAAGCCATGGTATGTATATGTAGTCAATATTAATCTGTGATGGTGTGTTTATTATGAGAAGCCTGTTTTAAGATCATCGGTGTAATGAAGTTGAAGATTGGATGTAGAAGTCAGCCGACTGGTCTCAGGCTGGGTAGTCTCAGTCTGCCCGACCGCAGCAAGAATCCCGATGGCCATGGGCACACAATTGTTTTCATAACATTTTTTTAATCTGGGAAACCATTTTCTCTTTCCTATTTTTTTAAAAGGAAAACATTTGCTCCTGTCCTATCTGATGTGAGGGTAAATGGTTGCAGTTCTTTTGAATGCCTGTGCCTGTTTCAGTGAGTCTGTGCATTTCACTGCTGTACATGACTGTCTGCATCTGTATGTGTTTGTATTTCAACATGGAGGAGAGTATGTCACTGTCTGTTCCACTCGTGTGTGTATGAGCATTCATTTGTGTGTGTGCACGTGTTCCAGTATGTGTATACATGTTCCAGCATGCACGTGTGTCCACACATGTTGTGCTGTGCATCTATGTGTTGCGGTGCGAGTGTATGTGTGTGCACATGTTCCAGTCAAGCCTCTGTGTGTGTGCGAGTGTGGGTGGATGCATGCACGTGTTTTGGTGCACGTGTGTTCCGGTGTGAGCCTGTGGGTATGTGTGTGTCCATGTCTTCCAGTTTGCACCAGTGTGAACATGTCATTTTCACTTCCCTCAACACTTTAGATTGTGTGCTGATGGCAGCGAAGTTACCCTTCACTATGTGTGTGTTTGGGACAGGAGTGTTTACATCTTTCTTTGTACACCACAAATGATGGAGTCCACTATGCATGTGACGCATCTGCCATGAGTTGGTTCTCTGCTGGCTTCAATGACCAGCTCTCTGGGTCACCCTGCCAAGGCTATTGCAGGAAGTTATACTTTTTAGCAAACCTGATGGCAGTTGAAGGTGTCCTTTGCCAGCAATCAACAAGCCCCAGTCCTGTCTGAATCTTACAAGAGCCCTCCAGTAAAACTAAACCCTTTGCTTGGTGTGGGAGGAAGAGGAGGGTCTCTCACTGTCGGGCCTGTTGCTCTGGCCATTTGACTGCATTTTCCATCTAATTGTGTGCTGTTGTTCCCTCAAACTCTTGGCTTTCTAACCCATAGCACAACTGGGACGTTGGGCACTTGTACAGACAGAACCTGCCAGGTTCTGCTGACCGGCTACTTGGCAGAGAACCGGAAGGATTTGCCCACAGACAGTGGGACATTGGAATGGCAGAGATTCTGATCACTGATCCCCGTGCTCCATCAGAAATGATGAACTGAAGCAGGCTTTAAAACTTAGGGTTTTTTTATACAAGATGTCTAAACTGTTTCTCTCTCTCTCTCTCTCTCTCTCTCTCTCTCTCTCTCTCTCTCTCTCTCTCGCTCTCTCGCTCTCTCTCTCCCTCTCCCTCTCTAATGCAGCCTTTCTGATTACGTGTGGTAATCTTGAATATTTTCTCAATTTAATAAAATATGGATTGGTTTCATTTTCAAGTTTATTGTCATATTGTCCTCCCAGCATTAGAAGGGTTCTTTTTGTGAACTGAGCATGTGTATAAGCTTAAGAAGAAAGGTCAGTTAGTACATGGGGAGCATGGGAACACCAGGGTGAGGGTCAATGCTGGAGCCTGATGGGACCAGGGTCTGCTGTCTTTGAACCTGTTAGTGCGAGATTTCACACTCTTGAGCTTTATTCCCAACAACAGGAGGGAGAACACATAAGGTGGTGCCATCTGGCCCTTTGAACCTGCTCTGCTATTTGGTAAGATTAGCTGAACTGGCCAGGACTCAGTCAGCTCCATGTACCTGCTTTTTCCATAATCTTCAATCCCCCATTATGCAAAAAGTCTATCTAGAAGAGTGGGTTGGGTGCGATAGGGCTTTCGGAAATGTTGGCTGCCTTTCTAAGACAGTGGGAAGAGCATTTGGAGTGGAGGGAGGTTTATGTAATGTTCTGAACTGCATTCACCCCTGCCTGCAGCTTCTGATCTTGAGCAGAACAGCTCCTGCTGTGATGTCAAATCAGAATTTATTGTCACAAACATGTTACCAAACTCATTGTTTTGCTACAGCATTTCATTGCAAATATTGTTATAAATCACATTTCAAAATGGATAAATTCTGCAAGAGAATAGGATAAAGTGAGGTAGTGAGGTTCATTATTCTATTCAGAAATCTGATGGCGAGGAAAGAAGCTGTGTTTACACTTTTGGGTGTTCACCTTCTGATGGTAGCAGTGTGAAGAGGGTACGGCCTGGAGTAGTGAAGACCCTTGAGGATAGAGGGTGCTTTCTTAAGACATCACTTCCTGTAAATGTCATCCATATAGTGAAGACTTGTCCCTGTGATGTCACTGATGAAGTTAACTACTAGACAGGATGTTCTCCACAGTTCACCTATAGAAATTTTCGAGAGCCCTTGGTGACGTACCAAATACCTCAAATGCACCCCTTAAGTATAGCTGCTGGTGAGCCTCTTCATTATTGTATTAACATGGAGGCCCCAGGACAGGTCCTCAGGGATGTTGACTCTCTGGAATTTGAAGTTCTTAACCCTCTCTGCTGATCCCTCGATGAGGACTGGTTCGTGTTCTGATTTCCTACTGGTCCACAATTGGCACCTTGGTTTTGCTAACATTGAGTGCAAGTTTGTTGCTGTGACACCACTTAACGAGCTGATCTATCTCCCTCCTCTACACTTCCTCATTGCCATCTGTGATTCTGCCGACAAATGTGTCATCGGCAAATTTGTAGACGCCATTTGACTTGTGCCGGCCACACAGTCGGGTGAGTAGAGTGAGTAGAGCAGTTGGCTAAGCACGCATCCTTGAGGTGCGCCTCTGTTAATCGTCAGAGGTGGTATCCAGCAAAGATGCCTTTGGTGCACCTGTAGGAAAGTGTTTACCCTGATGTGGACAGTGGAGTGGGTTTCACTGCCCTCCCAACCTTGAGAGAGATTCTTGTCACTGTGCCACTCTACTTCCTGTATTCTGTCTCATCGTCATTTAATACCTGGCCTTTGTGTGTGTGTGTGTGAAAGATGGGGAGAAAATCAAAAATTCCCAGATGAAAAGTGGCCTGGGAGACCTTGTGCCATATGCCCTGAAGGTGAACTTGCAGGTTGAGTCGGTGGTGAAGAAGGCAAATGCGATGCTGGCGTTCATTTCAAGTGGAATAGAATAGAAGAGCAAGGATGTGATGTTGAGGGTTTATAAGGCACTGGTGAGACCTCACTTAGAGTACTGAGCAGTTTTGGGCTTCTCATTTAAGAAGATATGTGCTGACATTGAAGATGGTTCAGAGGAGGTTCACAAGGAATATGTATGACGGATTTTGGCCTGTACTCGTTGGAATTTAGGACATTGTTGTGGGGGGGATCTCATTGAAACATTTTGAATGTTGAATGGTGTAGACGGAGTAGATGTAGAAAGGTTGTTTCCCATGATGGGAGAGCCTAGGACAAGAGGGCATAATTTCAGGATTGAAGGGAATGCCATTAGAACTGAGATGTGGAGAAATTTCTTCAGCTTGAGAGTGGTAAGTCTGGAATTTGTTGCCACAGGCAGCTGTGGAAGCCAGGTTATTGGGTGTATTAAGAGATTAATAGGTTCTTGATTAGCCAGGGCATCAAAGGCCAGGCAGAGGGGCTGAGTGGGAAGACAGATCAGCTCATGATTGAATGGTGGGGCAGAGTAGATGGGCAAATAGCCTAAGTTTTATGGTCTAAATACGGCAACTGTCCCCACCTCTACCACTTCTGACTGCTCATCTCACATACCCACTACCCTCTGTGTGGGGAACAAAAACCTGCTCCTCGAATTCCTTTTAAATCTTTCCCCCTCACCTTGAACCTGTGTCCCCTTGTTTTCTACCCCCTACGCAGGAAAGATTGACCATTCACCTTGTGCCCCTCGTCATTTTATAACTAGTCATGCATATAACCATATAACAATTTACAGTATGGAAACAGGCCATTCCGCACCGATTTACGTGAAACTCCATTAGTTCCACCTACCCACTCCAATGCCCATAACCCTCCAACCCCCTCACATCCATGTACTCATCTAACCTCCTCTTAAATGACAGAATTGACCCTGCCGCAGCTACCTCTTCCAGTAGATCTTCCACTCAGCCACCACTCTCTGAGTGAAGAAGCATCCTCTTATATTACTCCTAAAGGTTAGCCCCCTAACCCTTAACTTATGACCCCTTGTGCTACCCCTCGGCCAACTCTGCTTCAGGGAAAACAATCCCAGCCAGTCCTATAAAAAACAAGCCCACTGGTCCTGGCAATATCTGGCTGAATCACATCTTTCCTATAGTTGAGTGACCAGCATTGCCCACATACCCCAAATGTGTTCTCCCAAATGCTTTGCATCCTAACTCTTGCACTTAAGGTCCCTTTTATTGTCACGTGTTACATGATCAACTTCTGCTTGCTGTACGGCAGAGTCTCCATGAGTATCGCCTGCCACAGCAAGATAGTGAGGCAAAAGAGAGTCTCTTCAGAGTCATTAGGTGTCTATGGATTTGCCTCGGCTTCTACACAGATGCCTGTTTGAAACATCAGTAACCTGAGCTAAGTATCCAAACCTCTGACATGATCAGGAAGCCTGAGGCCCTTCGGGAACCCTTCTTGCCCGCACCACCCTCTCAAATCCTGGTTCCAATACCTGGTTCCCATGAGCCAGTTTCCAGCGGCCCGCAGACTGGATCCCTCAGCTGCTGAGCCCCTTGCTGGTCTTCCACTGCAGTCACCTCTGGAGGGTTATCCCTGTTTCTTAACGGTGAGGGGGGGGCGGTTTCTCATTTCTCGTTCCCTGCGCTGGTCCACTGCTCCCCTGGAGTCTGAATCCCCTCGTGGCCACTGCCAAGCGCAGGTGCCATTATCTTGGCACGGACCTCTGTGGTTGCAGGATTTTATTTACAATCATGGGTTCTTAAAAGTTGAAAGCCTGTAATGGAGCTCCCGGCATCGAACCCATCAGAACAGCACTATGTTCTGCTCTCCGTGGCCTACATAAGCAGCATCAGCTGCTGTCACAGCATTTTGAAAAGGCCCTGACCGAATAAAGGCAGCAGAGAAGGTCATTCAGGCCAGGTGAAAGAAACCAAATAGGAGGGTATGGTTACGGCAGAGAATAATGGTGCAAAGAAAACCAGCCAACACTGAATCGTGTTGGTTTATTTAAAAAATAATAATCATGGCAGTTGGCAAATGTTTAAGTTTCAAATATGGGCTGGGCTCTGCAGCGTCTACACCCTCCTGCTGAAAGCCCAAGCCAGGTGGGCTGGATATGTGATCAGAATTCCAGACAGCCGATTGCCCAAGCAACTGCTGTACGGAGAACTGTCAGGGCAAGCGCTCAGTCGGTGGGGGGGGGGGGGGGGGGGGGGGCAGAAGAAACGTTACAAAGACTTCCTCAAAGCGTCTCTCAAAGGCCTGGGTATCGACATCAACACGTGGGAGACCCTTGTCCTCGACCGTCCAGCTTGGCACAGCAAGATCACCTCAGGAGCCCGTGCAGCTGAAGTCAGGCGCACAACGAAAGCGTGCTGTGCGCAAGACCCGAGCAGCATCACTTCCACGACAGCACCCACCCACTTGGGTCCCATATGTGGGCGAGCCTTCAGGGCCCGGATTGGCCTCACCAGTCACCTCTGGACCCACAGTCACCAATCTTCCATTTGAAGCCATGGTCATCTTCGACGATGAAGGGGGAACCACAATGTTTTAAATCACTGAGATTTTTACTTTGCAAACCTGCACGTTCAAGGTGATTTAGTGTTGTGTATGTTACACATGAGCATAAACTACAAGTTGCATTTTCATTTCTGTGATGCCTTTTAATGACTCTTGACCCAAAATACATTTCTGCTTGTAGAGAGCAAGATTAATAAAGATGCTGGAGAAACTTGGCAGGTCACACAGGATCCATAGGAATCAAAAGGTGACCAACGTTTTGGCCTTGGGCCCTTCGTCAGGTAGAAGCAAAAACAGGCAGGCGGCGTCTGAATAAAAAGCTCGGGGGGGGGGGGTTGTGGGCGGAGGAAGGTGGGATTACAGCCTTACAGATAAAAGGTGGATACAGGCAAGAGGGTAATGATAAAGCTGAGAAGCAATGGGGGTCAGTAGCTCTGATTAAAGCTGGAGGAAAGACTTGGGAGGAGGGGTTCATGAAAATTGGAGAAGTTAATGCTGTCCAGTTGGAGAGTATCCAGCCAAAATATTATTGAAGCAAAGGAGCATGATGGAGACCAGCTAATGTGTTAGCATAGGGATGAATACTGACCAAACATTTGGGGCGAGCTCTTCAAAATAATGCTTTTTCTCCCCTTAACATGAATGGGGATCTGACGGTGAAGAATATTTGCAGAAATAGGGGATTGAAACCACTCTGGTTTCTGCAACTTTGGAGGACAAGCAAATGCAACAAAACAGTTTTGGATAGAACCACAGTACTTTACAGCACAGAAACTGACCCTTCAGCACATGTAGTCTGTGTCTAATTCTGCCTAGTCCCACTGACCTGCACCCAGACCATATCTATCCCTCCCATCCACGTACCTGTCCAAATTTTTCTTAAATGTTAAAACTGAGCCCACATTCACCACTTCAGTTGACAGCTTGTTCCACACCCCCACCACTCTGTGTAAAGACATTCTTCCTAAACCTTTCACCTTTAACCCATGTTCTCTGGTTTGTATCTCACCTATCCTCAGTCAAAAAAGCCCATCCACATTTACTCTGACTGTATCCGGCATGTCTTAATCAAATCTCCCCTCATTCTTCTACGCTCCAGGGAATAAAGTCCTAACCTGTTTAACCTTTCCCTGTAACTCAGTTCCTGAAGCCCAGGCAACATCCTAGTAAATCTTCTCTGCCCTCTTTCTATCTTATTGATATCTTCCTTGTAGTTTGGTGACCAAAACTGCACACAATCCTCCAAATTTGGCCTCACCAATATCTTATACAACTTTGACATAACATCCCAACTCCTGTCCTCAATACTTTGATTTATGAAGGCCAATGTGCCAAAAGCTCTCTTTACAACCCTGTCCACCTGTGATGCCACTTTCCGGGAATTGTATATCTGTATTCCCATGTCCCATCCTCCGGCACCACACCTGTAGCTAAGGACATTTTAAATATTTCTGCCAGAGGCCCTGCATTTTCTATACTAGCCTCCCTCAAGGACAGAGGGAACATGTCAGGTCCTGGGGATTTATTTTGCTCGTCCTCCTCTTTAATCTGTTTTGGTTCCGACATTACTGTTCATTTTCCTCACTTCCCACAACTCTGCCCATGTCCTGAGTAAATACTGATTAAAAAAAATAAGATTTCCACCATCTCTTTTGGCTCCATACAAAGCCGACCACTCTGATCTTCATGGGGATACATTTTGTCCCCTACTCTCCTTTTGCTCTTAATGTACCTGTAGAAACCTTTATGGTTTTCCTTCGCATCATCACCAAAGTCACCTCATATCTTTTAGCCTTCCCGATTTATTTTTTTGAGGTTTTTCTTGCGTTTATTATTCTCCTCAAGGACCTCATTTTCTCCATGTTGCTTCTACCTGTAATACAGCTCTCTCTTCTTCTGAACCAGATCCCCAATATCCCTTGTAAACGAAGGATCCCTGTGCCTGCTAACCTTGCCTTTGATCCAGTCAGGACCATACAAATGCTGTACTCTCAAAATTTCACCTCCACTTACCTCGCACGTCCTTGCCCGAAAACAACTTGCCCTAATCCACACTTTCTAGATCCTTTCTCATTTCCTCAAAATTAGCCTTTCTCCAATTTAGAATCTCAACCTGAGGCTCAGACCCATCCTTCTCCATAATCAACTTGAAACTAATGGCATTACGATCACTGGACCCAAAATGTTCCCCTACACAGACTTCTGTCACCTGTCCTGTCTCATTCCCTAACAGGAGATCCAGTGATTCACTCTCTCAAGTTGATATATTGATTTAGAAAACTGAATACATTACACAAAGTCCAAGTCATCCACCCCTTTTACAGTATGGACGTCCCAGTCAATATGTGGAAAGTTAAAATCTACTATCGCATCCTGCTGTTTCCTGCAACTGTCTGCTATCCCTACAGACTTGCTCCTCCAATTCTCATTGACTATTGGCCGGTCTATAATAAAACTCCATAAATGTGGTCATACTTTTCCCGTTGCTTATCTCCACCCTTATAGCCTCAGCAGACAAGGCCTCTGGCCTTTCCTGCCTGAACACAGCTGTAATATTTCCCTGATGAGCAATGCCACTCCTCCCCCTCTCGTCCTCACCACCCCCCCATCACATCTAAAGCAATGGAAGCCCGGAACGTAGAGCGTGGATTGGCACATGGAATTATGACATTGTGGCCATTAGTGAAACTTGGTTGCACGAGGGGCAGGACTGGCAGCTCTATGTTCGTCTGCCTTTCCTTCAACACTCCCTGCATTGAAATAGGTCTGTGTGTGTGTGAGCCTTTATGTGAGAATGTGTATCTTTTTTGTGTGTATGTGTAAACGTCTGCATTTATGTGTCTAAATGTGTGTGTGCGTGTGTCTGAATGTGTCCGCCTGAGAGTCTGTGTTTGAGTGTGTGCGCATGCGTCTGAATGTGTCCGTCTGAGAGTCTGTGTTTGAGTATATGAATGTGTGTGTCTGAATGTGTCCGTCTGTGAGTGTGTTTGAGTGTGTGTGCGTGTGTCTGAATGTGTCCGTCTGAGAGTCTGTGTTTGAGTATATGAATGTGTGTGTCTGAATGTGTCCGTCTGTGAGTGTGTTTGAGTGTGTGTGCATGCGTCTGAATGTGTCCGTCTGAGAGTCTGTGTTTGAGTATATGTATGCGTGTGTCTGAATGTGTCCGTCTGTGAGTGTGTTTGAGTGTGTGTGCGTGTGTCTGAATGTGTCCGTCTGAGAGTCTGTGTTTGAGTATATGAATGTGTGTGTCTGAATGTGTCCGTCTGTGAGTGTGTTTGAGTGTGTGTGCGTGTGTCTGAATGTGTCCGTCTGAGAGTCTGTGTTTGAGTATATGAATGTGTGTGTCTGAATGTGTCCATCTGTGAGTGTGTTTGAGTGTGTGTGCATGCGTCTGAATGTGTCCGTCTGTGAGTGTGTTTGAGTGTGTGTGCATGCGTCTGAATGTGTCCGTCTGAGAGTCTGTGTTTGAGTATATGAATGTGTGTGTCTGAATGTGTCCGTCTGTGAGTGTGTTTGAGTGTGTGTGCATGCGTCTGAATGTATCCGTCTGTGAGTCTGTGTTTGAGTGTGTGTGCATGCGTCTGAATGTGTCCGTCTGTGAGTGTGTTTGAGTGTGTGTGCATGTGTCTGAATGTGTCCGTCTGAGAGTCTGTGTTTGAGTATATGAATGTGTGTGTCTGAATGTGTCCATCTGTGAGTGTGTTTGAGTGTGTGTGCATGCGTCTGAATGTGTCCGTCTGTGAGTGTGTTTGAGTGTGTGTGCATGCGTCTGAATGTGTCCGTCTGAGAGTCTGTGTTTGAGTATATGAATGTGTGTGTCTGAATGTGTCCGTCTGTGAGTGTGTTTGAGTGTGTGTGCATGCGTCTGAATGTGTCCGTCTGTGAGTCTGTGTTTGAGTGTGTGTGCATGCGTCTGAATGTGTCCGTCTGAGAGTCTGTGTTTGAGTATATGTATGCGTGTGTCTGAATGTGTCCGTCTGTGAGTGTGTTTGAGTGTGTGTGCGTGTGTCTGAATGTGTCCGTCTGAGAGTCTGTGTTTGAGTATATGAATGTGTGTGTCTGAATGTGTCCGTCTGTGAGTGTGTTTGAGTGTGTGTGCGTGTGTCTGAATGTGTCCGTCTGAGAGTCTGTGTTTGAGTATATGAATGTGTGTGTCTGAATGTGTCCGTCTGTGAGTGTGTTTGAGTGTGTGTGCATGCGTCTGAATGTGTCCGTCTGTGAGTGTGTTTGAGTGTGTGTGCATGCGTCTGAATGTGTCCGTCTGAGAGTCTGTGTTTGAGTGTGTGTGCATGCGTCTGAATGTGTCCGTCTGAGAGTCTGTGTTTGAGTGTGTGTGCATGCGTCTGAATGTGTCCGTCTGAGAGTCTGTGTTTGAGTGTGTGTGCATGCGTCTGAATGTGTCCGTCTGAGAGTCTGTGTTTGAGTGTGTGTGCATGCGTCTGAATGTGTCCGTCTGAGAGTCTGTGTTTGAGTATATATATCTATCTATAGATATAGATATATATATGTGTGTGTGTGTGTGTGTCTTGCTGAGGTGCCACTTCCTGAAAGATGTGCTTATCACGTTTGGTCAAAATAGTGCCAGAATCCAGCTCCCTTGAGGTTTGCACGGCCTTCCTATCAATGTGGCCAACTTTCAGTTTCCTCATTCCGTCCACTTGTTTGTTTCTGTCTCCCTGGCTAAATTTGGAAAACAAAATTTTGAATTAGCAGTTTGCCTCTGCACATTCTTTGCTTCCTGCCATTCCCTCATTCATTCGTTCCCATAAAATCTCCACTATCCCTGGCCACAGGTAACGCAGCAGCCACGGGAAATAAAAGGCAGTCTCTGGCCCAAGTCTTTTGTCAGGAATTTGGGGGGATAAAAGCTAATGCCAGAATAAAATGGTGGGAGGAGAGGCACAGCAGGAGGAAAGTGGAGAATCAT